>NW_007732025.1:113491-128203 GCF_000696425.1 Galeopterus variegatus
AAAAAAAAAAAAAAAAAAAAAAAAAAAAAAAAAAAAAGATTCTAGACAGTAACATTTTATGGTTTAAAAATAGAGCAACATTTTAAAGATATTTAAACAAAGAAAATGGGCCAAAGGTTTTATATTCAGGCAAACTCTCCATCAAATCTAAAGGCTACGAACCAAACTGTTACGAACATACAAGACCCCAGAGAATATTGTTCCCATGAGCCAATAAGGATAATAGGAGAGACAGAGATTTAGATAATAAATGGAGGGAGAAGTTTTGGCATAAGTTCTTGTGGTAAGCATTGAATATACTTAACTGAAAAACTAAGGAAAAAAGATGGGGATACATGTGATAAAATTGTATGTATTTAATTCTGAGTCCCGTTAGGAAACAGAAGGCACACTGGCAAATTGTAATTCAAGGAGGATCTATTTACAAAGGGACAATTGACAAAGGGTACAGGGGATGACAAGGAATAGTGCCCTACCCTGGGCTTACCACTAAGTCCCAAGGGATGAGGAGAGGAGTGCTTTCTGGATCCAAAGTCAACTGCCTTAGGAGGGACAGTGACATTAGATCGAGAAACACAGCCGACCTAAGAGGATTAGAGGGAGGGAGCGTGGGAACCAATAACCCGAATTCACTCTCCCTCTTCCCTTCAATGTCCTTTGGGTTCCTTTTGGTTGAGCCCAACCAGGAGGTGGGAGACACAGAAACTCGTCGATGTAGTCCACACAGGTGGGAACAGAGAAGGGTAAGAGTGGGTCTGGAGGGAAAAATGGAAGATATCAGGTACAGTGTGTAAATATGTGTTCTCATGGTGCAGAAATAATACACCTAACAAAAATGGGAGACAGGGGAAAGTAAGTGGTAAGCTGCCTAACTGCCTCATAGGTATTAACTGGTACTAAAAGGATATCACCTGAAACCTCTAACGCAAGATGTAAAACTTAACTGTACTCAAGAGCACAAAGAGTCACACCAAGCTAATAGTCATGACTAGAACCGGATGGTGAGAGGAGAGATGAGGGGGAAAGTGGTACAAGCAGATGTCAGTATTGCTCATAGTAGGGAACCGATATAATCTCAGGGAGGAGAGGGCTAAGGGTATTGCATAAACAATTCCTATATATAAAGAGAATACAAAAAGAAAGCAGACCACACAGTGAAAGGTTGTGTGTGTGTGTGTGTGTGTGTGTGTAGGCATGTGTACATATAAACCCAAACAATACAACAAAACTTAAGAACAAAAATGTTGGACATTTTTTTAAAAAAAATTGAAAAAGAGCAAACATGTCAGTGTGATATCAATAAATCACCTTTTAATGATAGAAAAATAAACCCATAAGAATAGGTAATATTGGGGGTGGAATGGAGGGGCTTGTGAAAGCAGGGCTTTCTAAGCATACGTGTAAAGGTAGTATCTCTAAAGCAAAAGATGGAGAAATTTGACTTCTTAAAAAGAGTATTTTAAAAAACAAATTATAAAGCAAACTGCAAAGTAAGAAAATCTGTTGGCAATATATAGGACATATAGAATTAATATCAATACATAAAGAACTCTAATCAGTAAGGGAAAGAGTGTACTCCACATCAAATAAGCAAACGATAACATGATAATTCACAGAAGAAGAAAACAAATGGACAATAATGTTTAGACTCTCTAGAAATCAAAGAAATGACCATTAAAATAGTAGTGAAAAATTTTGCTAATTAAATTAAAAGAGATTTTTTTTAGAAGAATTTGGTGAAAATTCCTAACAGTGAGATCACTCATTCACTGCTGGCTCAAACTAGTACCACCCTTTGGGAGAACATGAAAACTTTTCAAATTATGTGCTTCTCGACCCTGACAATACACTGCTAAGGTTTTGAGAAAAAATCATAAATTTATTAATTATTTTATTTATTCAGCCAATATTAGCTGACTTATATCAGAAGCTTGCTTGTTGCCAGGTGCTAAATGTTCACAAAGACTAATCAAAGCATTGTTAATAATTTAGAAAAACTGAAAACAGAGGGTCACTAAATTGTGGTTTACCCCTAGGTTAGAATAATACGCAGCTATTAAAATGTGTTTAAGCATGGCTATTAGTAGGGGGATATGTTCGTGATATGTCATGTGAAAACATCAGGCTACAAAATGGTATATTAGCATGATTCCGTTTTGTACTGTATGTTCCACATGCATTTACTGCATTGAAGAACATCAGCTTCCCATTGAAAATGGGGTTCATGAGCCATGTGGGGAGATGAGAGCATTCTGTAGCTTAGCCTGGCTCGTGAATAAGAGTGAAAAATGGGAAGGCAGAGTGAGACCTGCAGGAGGCGATTCCGGGGTGGCTCGTAACTTTCAGGGCACAGTACAAAATAAAAATGCAGGTCCCCTTGTTCATAAAGCAGCGGAAAACTGTCATTAAAGGTACTAAAATATTGGGCCGGCCTGGTGGCGCACTGTTACAGTGCGCCGCTTGGGAAGTGTGGTGGCGCTCCCGCCGAGGGTTCGGATCCCACATACAGACTGGCTGCTCACTGGCTGAGCGAGGTGCGGGAGCAACACCGAGGGTTGCGATCCCGTTGCCGGTCCCGGTCCGGTACGGGCGCGACACTGAGGGTTGCAATCCGTTGCCGGTCATGAAAAAAGACAAAAAAGGAAAAAAAAAAAAAAAAGAAATCAGCAGTTTACAAATGGATAAGTCATTTTAAGAAGGGACAAGACGATGGTAAAGACAAAGCCCACAGCAGCACCATCCACATCAATTTGTGGGGAAAAAAATTAATCTTGTTTGTGCCCTAATTGAAGAGGACCAACGATTAACAGCAGGAACAGTAGCCAACATCACAGACGTCTAATTGGTTTAGCTTACATAATTCTGACTGAAAAATCACGGTCGAGCAAACTTTCTGCTCAATGGTTACCAAAACTGTTGCGTGGTCACTATCTCTTGACTTATCATGGTATTTTTTAATATGCCATTTAATGTCATTCTAAGCAAAGAAAAATTTAAAAATTTAAATTATTAGCATCGGTTTTTCTGTTCATCATTATATTGGGCAATGCCAGTTTTAAATGAAGATATAAGAGCATGTAACTAGTACACGGAACTTCAAAATTATACAATTTGTAATTTGTAGCTGGTATATACATACATATTTTGTTATCATAACAGTGGAAATGATGCAAAACTAACTCAGCTATTTTTATTTCAATTCCTAATATGCACATATTCTATGACACTGTTTACCTTCATCTTGCTGATGAGTAAGGAAGACCCAAAAGAAAATGGAACTATGCGTTGTCCTGTCTTTCCCTTTCCTTTAGTCACCATATGGGCGTCAGTAGTTGGCTGCTACAGGGAAGTCACGAGCTTAGGAAAGCCTAGGATAGGCTTCCTCGGTCAGGTGTGTTTCTTAGAACTCCATTGCCGTCTTTCTGTATTCAAGGCAACTTCTGGTTGGAATGGAAAGCGTGGCCCCAGTTGTAGATGGAACATACTTATCTTGGACTTGCTTTGAATTTCACGGAACTCCACACATTGTGGGTCCACCAGAATTCTTTGCTCATGGGGTATCCCAACTGCTATATGCCAGAGCGCAGCAAGGATCCATGGTGTGCACATCTCCTCTGCTCCTGCACGTGCTCCCTTGTCCCATCGGAGTTGACTTACAATACGCAAGTCCAAGACTTCCAAGACAGAAAAGCAGAGCATTTAACCAAGCTTGGGCCCCTCTGGAGCACAGGGCCCTGAATGACTGCACAGTTGCACCCCCGTGAAGCCAGTCCTGGTATGCCAGATCCCTTCCGACTTGCCTTTTTTCTCATCTCTCTCTTCCTACAACCCATTCTCCACACCAAAGTCAGTAGCGTTTCTAAAACACAGAATCAACCACACCCAACTCCGGCTTACCACCCCTCCCATGGCTTTCTCTGCACTCATGGTAAAATTCAAACGCTCTACCAGGCTGACCTTGACCTGCAAGTTTTTCTCCTCTCACCCCTTCCTCTCCTGCCCCACACCCACATTCCAAGGCCCAGCCAAACCAACCCAAGCATCATGTGCCCAGCCTGAACCCCAGTTCTGCACTGCACCTCCCAGAGTGCTCCTGGGGTTTCCCCATCCCAGGAACCAGTGCTTCTGTTCACCTGGTTGTAGAACCCCTGGCTCAGCCTTGACCCTTCTTCTCTCTCAATTCTTACATTTAATCTGCTCTGCCTTTTGTGAACCTTTTGTTGTCAGTGACGTTGACATTTTTGCCACTTGTCCTTCCTTTTCATCAGCCTTGCGATGAAAAGTGTCCTGCTTTCTCCATGCTCACCCTGGCAATGACGCCTTTGGGGAGACTGCTACACAACAAAGATCCGTGCCTCTAACCTGTCAAAGTCTCCAACTCATATGCACCCTCAGTTTCTCCCTTCTGTCTTTCTCAGAGGAAGCAGGGAAGATTGATATCTTGCTAGAAATTAACAATTAAAGGAACACTCAGATGTCCTATGTGTTTGGAAACTTAAATAGCTACATTTACATAGCACTTGCTATATGCAGGCATGTTCTATGGCTGTCTTTGCATCATATTCAAGGAATGCAAGGATAGTTCAACATTAGAAACTTCTTTCATTTAATGTAATGCAGTAATAGAAGAAGAAAAATAATATATAATCTTAATTGATGTAGAAAAAGCATTTGATAAGGTTTAGTACATTTTATGATTAAAAAACTTCCTGAATTTGGAGTAGAAAAATATGGACTTCACTTGATAAGGTTTATACGTCTAAAAGCAAATAATATACATAATAGAGAAATTTTAGACATATAGCTTTAAGACCTCAGTGTCCCTTATAACTGATATTGTTTAACATAGTATCAAAGATTCTAATCAATACTATAAAAAAGGAAGGAAGATCATTAGGTTTGGAAGGGAAAATATAAAACTGTCATTATTTGTAGATATGATTATCCATCCAGATGGGTACCAATAGAATTAACAGAACAGTTATTAGAACAAATATGAGAATTCAGCTAAGGTTGCCCAGATCCAATATTCACCTACAGAAATCAATAGGAGTTTCTATGCCAGCAATAGGGAGTGTAATACAAAATGAAATACAAAAAAAAATAAATAAATAAATGTAACATGTAATTGTAAAAAATGGCAATAAAAGAAATTGAAGGGGGCCGGCCCGGTGGCGCACTGCTACAGTGCGCCGCTTGGGAGCGCGGCAGCGCTCCCGCCGAGGGTTCGGATCCCACATACAGACCGGTTCCCGCTCACTGGCTGAGCGAGGGGCGGGCGCAACACCGAGGGTTGCGATCCCGTTGCCGGTCCCGGTCCGGTACGGGCGTGACACTGAGGGTTGCGATCCGTTGCCGGACACGAAAAAAGACAAAAAAAAGGAAAAAAAAAAAAAAAAAAAGAAATGGAAGGGCTGGCCCGTGGCTCCCTTGGGAGAGTGCGGTGCTGATAACACCAAGGCCACGGGTTCGGATCCTATATAGGGATGGCCGGTTTGCTCACTTGGGAGAGCGTGGTGCTGACAACACCAAGTCAAGGGTTAAGATCCCCTTACTGGTCACCTTAAAAAAAAAAAAAAAAGAAATGGAAGGGCTGGCCCGTGGCTCCCTTGGGAGAGTGCGGTGCTGATAACACCAAGGCCACGGGTTCGGATCCTATATAGGGATGGCCGGTTTGCTCACTTGGGAGAGCGTGGTGCTGACAACACCAAGTCAAGGGTTAAGATCCCCTTACTGGTCACCTTAAAAAAAAAAAAAAAAGAAAGAGATTGAAAATGTAAGAAAATGTAATAAAAAAATAAAATACCATCACAATAGCAACAAAATTTACAAAGTATCTGAGAATTAAACCAAGAATACATTAAGACCTCTGTGAATTGAACTCTAAAATGAATAATTTACATCCTTGGATAGGATGACTTAATATTATAACTCTCCCCGGATTAATTTATAAATTTACTGCAATCCCAATCATAATTGCAGTTGTGTGTGTGTGTGTGTGTGTTTAAGAAATTTGCTAAATTTATTCTAAAAACTATATGGAAGAACTAAATCAACATTAAAAAAAAAGGGTGACTTTCCCCTCCAAATATTAAGACCTCAAATGAAGCCATAGAAATTGAAAACTGGTGTTGGCACAAGAATAGACAAATATATCAATGAAACAAAATAAGGAACTCGAAAGAGCTACCTATGAGTATTGTACACAGAAGTTAAGGAACAGGAGGTGGCACCACAAATCAATTGGAAAGGAATGGATTGTTCTGCACATAGAATAGGAAAAACCGGCTCAATCTGCTAAGAAAACTATAACTGGATCCCTGTTTAGCCTCATGTGCAAGGGGAACTCTGGGTGGATTAAAGATTTAAATGTGAAAGTTAAAAAAAATCATAGGGCTAATAGAAACAAATGTGGGGGGATACCTTTGGGCTTAGGGAAGGAAAGGAGGCTTATTTAACAAAACTTTTTTTTTTCTGTGGCCGGTAAGGGGATCACAACCCTTGGCTTGGTGTCGCCGCACCGGGCTCAGCCAGTGAGCGCACCGGTCATCCCTATATAGGATCCGAACCCGCGGCGGGAGTGTCGCTGCGCTCCCAGCACCGCACTCTCTCAAGTGCGCCACGGGGTCGGCCCTTATTTAACAAAACTTTAAAAGCACAAACCATAATGCACAAATTTGCTGAATTTGATTACATCAAAATTAAGAAATTGTGTTTAACAAAAAAAATAGCATGGGCCAATTAAGAGTCAGATGATAGAATTAAGATTCTTTTTCAAAGTCTAAAATTGACAAGGGATTAACACCAAGAATATACAAGGAACTCCATAAAGCAACAAGAAGAGGACATCAGCTCCAATAGAAAAATGGCAAATGATATGACAGGCAATTTACAGAAAAGGAAACCCCAAAAGCTAATAAGCACGTGAAGAGATGCTCAAACTCATTAGTAGTCAAAGAAATGCAAATTAAAACGAGATATCACTTTACACCTTTAGACTGGCAAAAACTAGAAAGCTGGGTAATACCAATTAATGGCAGAAACGAGAAAGATAGGATTCCTCACACATGGCTGATGGGAGTGTAAATTGGCAAGGCCTTCTCGGAGGGTGATGCCACACTACTTATGCAAATTAAGCACACGTGTACCCTAGGACCCAAAGAAATTCTAAGAGCAGGTGTACAGTGAGAAATCTACAAGGATGTTAGTTGCGGGTTTGTGGGAGGAGGAAAGATAGTAGCAATCGGGGTTGTCCCCCTCTATTATTATGAAGCAAAAGATCATAGCAACAGATAGATCTTAAAAACATGGTGCCAATTAAAATAAATGAGAGTTGCAATGTTACACAATACCATTTACGTAAGTTATAAATACATGCACACCCTCTTGTTTACATGTGTTTTCCCAAAACTTCCAGTGAACTCACCACTTCTTTCTTGTCCATATCAGCATGATGTCACTGATGTAATACATCAATGTGATGTTTTCTGCAATCTGGAGGCAGTCCAGACCTCCTTGGACTATTTCATGACACAGGATGGGAGAGTTAATATAGCTCTGGGGCAAAATTCCAAGACTACAAATAACTATTGCTCTGTTTTAGATCCTCTTTTCTGATTGAAACAGAAAATAATGCATTCACTAAATTGATGGCCGTATATAAAGCATGTACCTGAGGCTTTATTAATCTGCTCCAGCCGTGATCCCACGCCCACCTGGCAGCTGCAGTCAGGGCCACAGTGATCGATGGGTGGAATGAGCTTCCTTTGGTGAAGAGGGTGCCTCAGAGAGGGATGGGGCAGCTCCTCTGTTCAACCTGGTAAGAAGGAAGAGGGTACAGTGCACGCTCAGATCCTATAGCCAAGCCATTTGGGCAAGAGTTGAGGGAGTATGCATCTGATGGTTTCTCTTTTCTTTGTGAAGAACTGCTTTATCAGGTCTTAGCAGAATTTACCATCATTTGGGGATCATTTTTCCAAATAATTAATTATTTTTTGAGGATGCCATTTTTGAAGGCAACTCGATATTCCATCCTGTGGAGATGCCCAATCCATTTGGCCAATCTCCTGCTGTTGGTTTGTGGGCTCTCCCTGGGGCAGCTGGTGTTCAGCCCCCACCCATGCGAGGCCTACCACTCTCAGCCCCGCCTTCTCCACGAGAGCCTGGACAAACCGGTTCTCCCTGCCTGGGCTCTGGCTTCCAAGAGCTTCCTGAGCACAGCACTGCCTGTGTGAACCCCTCGCCACCCTGTTCATCTAAGACGAGCCCTTTAGCAGAGGACTGGACTCTCTGGACTGTCCCTCCAGAGCACTTCACATGCGCGTGTGCACACGTGCACACACATGTACACAAAAAAACACATGGCAGAGACCCACTCAGGCTCTTAAAGACAAAAATGCTTGTCCATAGGCACATACAAAAGCACACAGACCCATCTGAGGGCACGGTGCATCCAAATGTACCTGGAGACACTCACATAGACACACTTATACACACTCACATACACATACATACGTACGATGACATACAGGTGCACACACGTCCTGGTCTATCCCAGCCCCGAACCTGCTCCTCCTACAGCCTTCTCCATCTTGGCTGATTTCGACTCTCTACTTCCAGCAGCTTCTCAAGCTAGAAATCAAATCATCCCAACTCCTCTATCACACTGCACATTCCAATCCATCAGGAAATCCTGTTGTCTGGACCTTCAAAATATATCCATAACAATCCACTTCTCACCTCTTCCACCACTACCATCGGGTCCAAGCCACTATACGGACCATTGGATTATCACAATAGGCTCCCAATTGGTCTCTCCATCCTGCCCTTACCCTCAGTCTACTCTCAAAGCACCAGAGTGAGCCTTTTAAATCCTGGCTAGAAAATATCATGCTCAGAACCTGCAGTGGCCCCACATTTCACCCAGGATAAAAGCTGAGTCCCTATGATGGCCAAAGCCTGTGAATTGGCCCCTGTCGCCTGGCTCACCTTGAGTCTCCGGCTACTGTCTCCCTGCCCAGCCCACCTCTTTGCTGATCCTTGAACTTGCTGCTGTGCTCCCGTCGTGGGGCCCTTTCAGTGGCTGATCCCTGTGCCTGGAACACTTGACTCCCAGATTTCCACATCACTAACCATATTAGTCTGTTAGGGCTGTGTACAAAAGCACCACAAACTGGGTGTCTGGCTTAAAAGAACAGGAATTTATTGTCACACAGTTCTGGAGGCTGAAAGTCAAGATCAAGGTGTCCCCAAGCCATACTCTCTTGGAATATACCCGGAGGAGAGAATCCTCCCTTCCCTCTTCTCGCTTGTGGTGTTTGCCTGCGATCCTTGGTGTCCCTTGGCTCGTAGATGGGTCACTCCAATCTCTGCCTTTGTCTTCACATGGCCTTTTCCGCTGTGTGTCTCTGTCTCTGTGTCTCTTTTCTCTTATAAGGACACTAGTCATATTGGATTAAGGGCCCGCTCTATTCCAGTATGGCCTTATCTTAACTAATTACACCTGCAGTGACCCTATTTCCAAATAAAGTCATATTGTGAGGTACTGGGGGTTAGGACTTCAACATATCTTTTGGGGATTTGCAGGGACATAACAAATCCCATAGCACTAGCCCTTTTGTGCCCTTCAAGGATTTGCTCCAATGTCATCTTCTCAGAAAGGCCCACCCTGGGCCGGTCCGGTGGCGCACTCGGTAGAGTGTGGCGCTTGGGAGTGCAGCAGCCCTCCCTCCGAGGGTTCGGATCCCATATAGAGACCGGTCCGCTCACTGGTTGAGCGCGGTGCGGGCGCGACACCGAGGGTTGCGATCCCGTTACCGGTCACGAAAAAAGACAAAAAGGAAAAAAAAAAAAAGAAAGGTCCACCCTGACCACCCCGTATGAAACTGTAACCTACCCCCAGTCCCCAGCTGTCTTGATCCCCGTACCTACCTCCAGTGTTTACTTTTTCCATAGAGCTTATCACCATATAATATACTACACAATTTAACATTTTTTTCTTAGGCCTATGATTTGTTGTCTTTTTTGGTCTGTTAGAATGTAAGTTCCATGAGGACATGGTCTCTGCTTTGCTCGCTGGCGTATCTCGCACACCTGGAAAAGGACTGGCACGGCAGGTGCTCAGTATGGTGCAGAGTGAAGGAAGAAATGTATCGTGCACACATGCACGCGCACTCACACACACACGCACACACACGTGCACTGACTTTCAGGCCTGATTATCTATTATCTGTCGCTGCATAGCAAAGCACCCCAATGTGGTGGGGTGAAGCGACAGCCCTCTCCTACGCTCATGCTTCCGTGGGGTCAGAACTCAGGCAGGACACAGCAGGGATGGTTTGGCTCTGCTCTGTCATGTCCAAGGGCTCAGCTGGGAAGAATCAAATGGCTGAAAGCAGCTTCACTCACTTGTCTGGTGCTGGGCTGGGATGGCTTCAATGGCTGGTTGCTCATCAGACATCTCTCTCTCTCTCTCTCTCTCTCCATGGGGTCTCAGGGCCTCTCCATGGGGCCTCTCTTGCACAGTGTCCTTTTATGACTAGCCTTGGAAATCTCATGGCATCACCTCTGGCAGACTCATTTGGTCGAAGCAGTCACAAGCCCACCCAGATTCAAGGAGGGGAGGACATAGATCCTACCTTTTGATGGGGTAAATGCAAAAGAATTTGCAACCATATTTTAAAACGGCCACACACGTGCGCACACAGGAATGCTTATGCATGCACGTACACTTATACAGACACACCATTCACACCTGTACATAAACATGCACACACAAGTACACCCACAGTCACACCTATGCATATACACACGAATGTGCACACATGCACATACATGCACGGCACAGCCTCAGGCCCTGCCCTGGGGATGGCCCCTCCAACACCCACTGCTACCCTGCTGGCTCCGGACCCAGGCCCCGGGCCTGGCTGAGCTGGGGCCAGGGTGGGCCGGAGCGGTTGGCTGGGATGGGCTGGGCCTTCTCTCCCCACTACCCTTCCCTCGTGGCAGAGGCCTGCCTGGCAAGAAGGAAAACAAATAACCTTGTGGTGTTTAAATAAGCAAAGTTTTGTGCAAAGCAGAGGTTAATGTACTTTATTGTTCAATGTCATGTTTATAGTGGATTGGTGGAGGGAAAAATGTGATTAATTGCCCCGAAGCTCACGGATCTACAATTATTTGGTTGTTGTGAACAAATAAAGGACTACAGTATTCATCATATTCAAATGAGGCAGCAGAATAAACGATGGCGGGCCGGGCAGGAACAAAACCGAGGCGTGTTCCCGCACAATCGGAAGGCGACTGGCGCCTTGTCAACCAGACGCAGGGTGGTGGCAGGAGCCGAACCCGTTTGTCTCCGTGCCGGCAGCGAGGGCTGGCTGACCCTGCAGGGGCCGGCGTTAATTCATGTCACACCTCGCGCCTCCTTGTGCGTGGTATGAAGACCAGGCGCCCATCTCCTAATAAAGACTTGTTTCCGCGAGGCCCAGCGTGGGGCGGGGGCACAGATCTTCATTAGAGCCCCTCTCCCGGGCCACGCTCGTTACAGAGCACAGGTACTGGCTAAATGTGTCTGATCATTCGTCATGATTTGGCCCTCCGCTTTGTCACAGCGTGGGGATTTAAGGAAGATAGATGGTACAAGATGTTGTCTCCTCCGCAGACGCTTTCTGCTCTGGTAAGTGTGTCCAATGCAGAATTATTTTGCCACTTTATTATTTCCTAGTGAGTGTTTGTCAGAGCTTCGCCTCTTGGAAGGAGCGAGTTGTTTCCTGTCACTCAGGGATGTCGCGGGAGCCGTGATGCTTGGCTGGGCTCGCCAGCCAGCTGGAACCTGGGCTGGGTCCCCAGGCAGGGCTGCGGGGGGTCCTGGGAGTCTGGGCCACAGGGCGAATGTCAAATCCGACAGAAACAGGGGGGAGGCAGGCTTCGGGAGGAGGCAGGCACGGGGGCTTTAGACATGCTATTTGGGGGGAGGTGGGGGGCATGTTGCAGGAGCTGGCTTGGCTGTAGGCCAGGCTGCTGGGCGGGGAGCTGTTGGAACCAGTGTCCAAAGGGCTGTGAGAGCTTGGCCTTGGGCTGAGCCAGCTGGAGAGGGTGTGGGCAAGGCTGGGGCCCCGCGGGGCTGCTGATGGCCTCAGGGAAGTGTGGCCAATTCTGGTGCCTACTGCAGCACGAATGAGCTCTCTGCCCTGACCAGGGTGACTGAGGCGCCAAGTGGCAACCAGCAGGGATCCCCGTGGGTGAAGATTACTTTAGGCTAAAGATGTAGGATGAGTTCATCTTGAAGACCAAAGCCCAGCCAGAGCCCTGTGTGCAGGTCCTGGAGCCACTGGGAATATGGGAACTTTATTCTAGGCCCTGCTGGAAGCAGGGGTGGGGGCCCTGGAATCTCAAGGTGAATCTGGCCCCAGGGAAAAGGTGGGATATCTGGGAGGCTGTCCTGTGGTCGTTCCTCACAAGGGTCTCTCAGTGGCCCCGTCCTCCAGGGTTCCAGTGACCCTTGGCTGCCCCAGCCCCTCAGGCACACAGGAGAGAAATCTACCTTTTCCTTATTTCCCCTCAGTGTGAATGGTGAATCCAGAAGGAGTGCTCCTCAGAGGTTCAGGGCAAACTTTTGGGGACCAACTCAGGAGGAGTCCAGGCAGAGGTGCTTGAGGCACAGAACCTGTAGTGCAGGGTCCTGGAAGAGGGCACTCTGCCCTTCTCTGTCCCCAAGATGCCACTGCTGGAGGGAGCTCCCCTTGCCACCTTGCCAATCTCCCTCCTCCTCCTCTTCAAAATCTTTCCAGAGGTGAAGTGATGTAGGACAAAGGACACAATTTTAAACTCAAAGAGGCCTGGGCTCACAGTACTCACTAGCTGTAATGTTTTAGAGCCTCAGTTTCCCCTTCTGTAAAATGGGGACAATAGACCACTTCCTCCTGGCATGTTGCAGTTGTCCCATCAACTTGGGTGTCCGTTGCCTGCTCTCTCTGGTTCCAGGCTGCAGAAGTCCCTCATTCATCTCTGACTCATTTCCCATGGGTCTAGCTCTGCTGGCAGTCTCCGTGGCCCTGGGCTTTCTGGCTGGCATCCAGTGTCTGCAGATGAGGTCAGCTGCATAGAAGGTGGCGGCCTTTCTACCTGAGTCACTTGTGAACAGCCCCATAGGGAATCTCACCAGTCCACAGCACCTAACCTCCCAGGCACCCCTGAGTCCTCCTCCAGGCACTCTCCAGAGCCCTGGGACACAGTCCCTGCCCTCAAGAAGTTCCCAGTCTGGTGGGCGGGGGTTGGGGGGAGGGAGATGTGAGTGGAACATTACTACAAACACACGCCATTGCCAGGGTCCTCTGTGGTCCAGCTCCCAGGCCAGAAGTCCCTGGGGAGCCCCTACTTCCTGCCCAACCCAGGCCTGGGGCTTTTCACCCCGATCCTCAGTGTATGCACGGCAACCCATCTTGCAGCTGAGAAAACTGAGACTCTGCAGACGAAGAACCGTGCTTGGGATGTTGCAAGCAGTCACTTGGGGACAGGGATTCAAACCCGGGCACCTTCTGAAGTCTAACCTCACCTCTGTGGCCCCAGTGGAGGAGGGAGCTGGTGGGCTCATTGGTGGAGCAGCTGTGATTGACACCCGTTACGTCCAATCGGGATTCAGCCTCATCTCGGGCTCAGGTTCCCGCTCCCCTTCTGGAGGTGTCTCGAACTCCTGGCCCCCATTTCTGGGCAGGCTTTAAGTCACCATCCAGGTAGAAACCCTAAATCTGCAATTCCGTACAGTTTTATGTTTAAGGTATATTTGTCTTTTTTCTCCCTTAGTTTATTGGTTTTCTTTTGCAGCCTGTATCCCACCCATCATGCATTCACTCATTCATTTGTTCATTCAGCAAACACTAAGGGTCCGTTTTGTGCTTGCTTTGTGCGGTGAGATCAAACCCACCAGGTGGTGAGAGCCAGTGAGAGCGGCCAGCAGGGCGCCAGCCAGACGCCTGAAGATGGAAGGGCTGGTGTGGACACCCACAGGATACCGCATGAGGCAGTGGACATTGAGGTAACTGAGGAAGTGTGGGCCTCTGCTGGTCCACGGAAAGGTGGGACCCGCACTCGTCACCACCCAGAAGCCTTCCCACCTAGGAGCAGTGGCAGGCCCTTCCCTCTACCGCCAGCACTGCCCTGGGTGGGGGCATATCCCCTCCTCCAGGACTGTGGCCCCCACCTCCTCATTGCCCCGGGACCATCCTCCTCCGTCGTCTTTTCTCTTCTGCAGCCAGAGTGATTTTCTTTGAACACAGATCTAATGATGTCACTCTGCATCAAAAAGCCCAGTGGTTCCCTATTACCCACTTACTGTAAACTTAAACCTTGAACTTGGCACTCAAAGCTTTTCATGATCCAGTAACAGCCTACACAATGGCACCACTTACAAGCTGCATGATTCTGCATCAAAAAGCCCAGTGGTTCCCTATTACCCACTTACTGTAAACTTAAACCTTGAACTTGGCTCTCAAAGCTTTTCATGATCCAGTAACAGCCTACACAATGGCACCACTTACAAGCTGCATGATCTTGGTCTGTCTCTTTTATTATTTCTCTACCTGCACTTCCTCATCTGTGAAAGGGGGACAGTAATAGTACCTGCTATGACAGACTGCATTTTCCAGAGATGTCATCCACAATATGTATCCCATCCCGCAAGCTCTTCTCATGAGAACTCTGACACTCTCCCTGTGG
>NW_007732025.1:128273-130168 GCF_000696425.1 Galeopterus variegatus
CTCAAAGCTTTTCATGATCCAGTAACAGCCTACACAATGGCACCACTTACAAGCTGCATGATCTTGGTCTGTCTCTTTTATTATTTCTCTACCTGCACTTCCTCATCTGTGAAAGGGGGACAGTAATAGTACCTGCTATGACAGACTGCATTTTCCAGAGATGTCATCCACAATATGTATCCCATCCCGCAAGCTCTTCTCATGAGAACGCTGACACTCTCCCTGTGGGATGGTGAGGACAATGTCCCTCCCCTTGAACTTGAGTGGACTTTGGTCACTGTATTGATAGACATAGCGCAAGTGACACTATGTGACTCCCAAGGCCAGGTCATGCTTATACCATGTACTTCTGTCTTGTTCTCTTAGTTCGTCCACTCTTGGAACGCAGAGGCCATGCTGTGAGGAACCAGCTGCCATAGATGTCCTGGCCTAGAGCCAGTGCCACGTGCCACCGCATGTGGGAGCCATCCTGAAAGTTGCCTGCTCCAGCCACTGCCACGGAGCTGAGATGCGTTCACCCTAACGAGCCCAAGAGCAAAATAAATCGTTGTTGTTACCTTAAGCCACTAAGTTTGGGGACAGCTTGTTACGCATCCAAAGATAACTGAAACACCCACCCCCCTGGGGGCGTTGTGGGGTAAATAAGTATATCAGTTTGCTAGGACTGCCATAATGAAGTACCACCCGCTGGTGGCTTCAACAGCAAGAGTCTATTTTCTCACTGTTCTGGAGGCCACAGGTCTGAGATCAAGGTGTCAGCAGGTTCGATTCCCTTTGAGGCCTCTCCCCTTCCACATGTCTTAACCTGGGTTTCCCCCTACACACATGTGGCCAAATCTCCTTTTCTTATAAGGACACCATAGATTAGGGCCCACACTAGTGACCTCATTTTAACTCAATTACCTCTTTAAAATTCCTGTCTCCAATTACAGTCACACTCTGAGATACTGGGGGTTAGGACTTCAGCATACGAATTTGGGGGGGCATATAGTTCAATCCCATAACAATTAGGAAATACATGTGAAATATTTAGAACAGTACTTAGCACAGAGTAAGCACTCAGCAGATGTTAGCTAGTGTTATTATTCTAACTGCTACTACTGCCACCATCACTCAAGTCACCTCGCCTCCCTCTGACAGGGGGACTGCCCCAGATCCCCAGGTCCCTCTTAGGCTGTCTCCTCGGCCTGCAGCGCCCAAACCTGTTCTCCGTCTACCCAGATCCTTCTGTTTTGGGAGGCCCAGCTCCTTTGCCAGCCTGGCTGCAGAGTCTCCCTGACTCCCCATCTCCCGCTTCTGTGTCCCTACAGCTCATGTGTGGGGCTCTGTTTAGCAATTATTCCGGCCTGCTGTGTGTGAGAAGCTTTGGCATTCTTGAGCTGAGCCTTTGTTTTGTTTTCCAATATAGAAATAAGATTTTTTTTCTGATTATAAAAATAATTTGTGCCCAGTTTATAAAATCCAGACAGTATAGGAAAGTTTAAAGAAGAAAGTGAAAATCACCTAGAATTAATGACTTTTGACATTTTGGTTTATATCTTTGTGGAATTTTTTATATGTGTGTGTATATAGGGTTTTTTGATTGTAGAACAACAGTGATTATAAGGCACATCACTGATTTAATTGCACAGCTCTAAGGGAGAAAAGAACTACTGCATTAAACATATATATTAATTGCAATGTACATCTTGATTTCAGAAATTTTAAAATGTAAAAAACATGTACATCTTAGAATCAAGATAATAAGATATGTACATATATCTATGTTTTTCTTTTTTCTTTTTTTTTTTTTCTTTTTGTCTTTTTTACTGACCGGTAGTGGGATCGCAACCTTCGGTGTTGCGCCCGCACCGCGCTCAACCAGTGAGCGGGAACTGGTCTCCACATGGGATCCG
>NW_007732025.1:130675-137353 GCF_000696425.1 Galeopterus variegatus
GTTTTTTTTTTTTCTTTTTGTCTTTTTTACTGACCGGTAGTGGTATCGCAACCTTCGGTGTTGCGCCCGCACCGCGCTCAACCAGTGAGCGGGAACCGGTCTCCACATGGGATCCGAACCCTCAGTGGGAGCGCCACCGCGCTCCCAAGCAGCGCACTCTCCAGTGCGCCACCGGGTCGGCCCCTATATCTATGTTTTTCAAAATGAGAATCTCCATGAATACTGTTTTAGGGCCTATTCTTTTTAGAATTTGAACAAAGCTTAGCCATCTTTCCACATCGATAAACGAATACTATCACCATAGATTTTAATGGCTGCATAGTATTCCATTAAATTGATGTATCATAATGCCGTTATCCCTCACGGAAGGGCACAAATATTTTGTCATTCTGATACAAACACACTGATAGACCCTGTCCTTCCTTTCCTTAGGATAAATCCCTTAAATCAGCACTGCTGGGAGGAGAGTTGAAGCTCTTGGCTCAGGAGTGGGCTGCCACGAGCTCACGTGCTCCCCAAGGACAGAAACTATCACCAAACCTCCTGTGGGTGCTCCCACATGGGTTCTGTCACCACACCTGATGCGCAGTGGGGCTCTGGGGGTATTGATACATATCAATTTCTTAGTAATAAGTCAGGAGACAGAACTTGCATGACTGCTATGCCTGAAACTGAGATGGATAATTAACTCAACTTTCTGCACCCAAGACTGAAAAAAAAAAGCAGTTTTGGGAATCAGGTAGAGTCCCAAATCCCAGTGCTGCTACTCAGTTTGTGACTTAATCTTCCTGAGCCTCATTTTCTCCATCTGTACAAGCAGACAATGATACGTCCATGGCAGGCCTCTGTGGCTGGGTGTCTGCCCTGGCTCTGTGCAGCATCTAAGAGCATAGAAAGCCTGGGCACGGTCTTTCCAGGCACCACTCTCTCAAGGGAGCTCATCCCTGGCGAGACCTAAAGGATAAACTGGGGTGGGGGAACTCTGAGGACCAGAGTGGGAACATTTGTGCCTCAGTGGGTTCTGGGCTCCATCGATGAGCTTGGTCTGGAGTGGCACAGACCACTGGAAGCCCACGGCAGGGGTGTGGGAGTGTCCTCTGGGCTCTGTATTAATAGTGAGATGAGGAATCACAGCTGCCACTTGCTGAGTGCTCGCTGTGTGCCGTGCACCTGCCAAGTGCTTTATATTCATTTTCTCATTTCATCTTCCTTGCAAGGTGGAGATTGCAGCCTGACTTTACAGAGGACAAACCTTGGATTCAGAGAGTGACTGGACCAAAGTCTTGACTCTGCCCACTTCTCCCTGCCACCATCTCTCACCTGGATGTTGGTAGCAGCCTCTGCTCCCTGCCCCACTGCCCATTCCTCCTCCACTGTGCAAGCCAGTGAGTGTTTCAAAACACCGAACTAATTGTGACATTCCTCTGCTTAAGACCTCCTTCCGTGATTGTCTCCCCAGGGCCCCTAGGAAAAAAATCCAGTGTCCTAAAAATGAAATGCTTCAGTTCCTGCGGGGAGCAAAGGTCCTCCAGTTCCTCCACCTTTGCTCACACCCCTCGGCTCTGAGCACACTGGCCGTCCCCTGTTTCCCACAACACGCAGCCCGCTCTTGCCTCAGGGCCTTTGCACAGTGCTTCCCATCCCCTTCAGCTGCTTCATTACTACTCATTGTCTCATGTTCAGCTTCTCAAGGAAGCCTTCCATGACATTCCCCTTCCCAGGTTGAGCTCTCTGTCCCTGTCTGTACCATTTACTACGCTTTATCACCATGAGGGTGAATCATACGAAACTGCCAATAGTTGACCACTTTGGACTTACACTAATGACAATTCCCTGTGGTGTAACCTAATAAGTATTTATTGTGTTATCTTGTCAATGTTAGGTCCCCTGCCATTTAGGAGTGGGACCTGTCTGTGTTGCTCACCACTGTTTAATCCCAGTGTCGTATCCAGGCATAGAATAGAGACTCAATATATTCAGTGAATGGGTGAATAATAAAATTGCAGGGTGGGATTGAACCCGTATCTCTGGGAGGGTTTGAGCAACATGGCGCAAGTGTGCGCCAACACGGGGGCTGGCTGCCTGCCACTTGGCACTAGCCACTGGTTGCCGAGACATGGGCTAAGAGGGCAGCCCAGGCCCTGCTGAGTGGACAGCGCTGGCCCACAGTAGCTGGCTCCAGTCACCACTCAATCTGATCCCGTTTCTCCAGGACTATGTCTAGTTTTGCTGGGAAGTGGACAAATGACAGTTGGGCTTATCTAGATGCAGAGGCCCGGGATTTGGGCGAAGACCTGCGTGCCCTCCCTTCCACTGGCCTCGTGGTCCAGCCGTGCAGTCTGTGCACCGTGCCCCTGCGGCCACACGGTGGCAGTGTTGGCACCAACTGGGCCCTGGAGGAGCTGAATGAAGCCTCAGCCTCCTCTTGCAAGATACCCTTAGAGGCCTCGTCGCCGCATTTGCACACTGTCTGCACAAAAGTGCATGTGCAGGATGGGCTGTGGGTGTGCGCTGTGTCAGTGTGTGTAGATGCTTGTGTGCGTGTGGGTATCTGGGGGGTGGCATTTGTGTGGGCATTTGTGTGCCCACATGCATCCGTTTTTGTCAGTGTGCCTTTGTGTTACTGACTCTGTATGGGTGTTCATGTCCGTGTGCGTGCATCTGTAACTGTATGAATGAGTGCTTGTGTGTGTGAGAATGCCTTGTGTGCAAAAGTGTGTTTGTGCCTTTGGTTTGTTCATTGGTGTGTGTGTGTGAATAAGTGCTTGCATGTGTAAGAATACCCTACTGTGAAAGTGTGTTTGTGCATTTGGGGTGTGTGTGTGTGTGTGTGTGTGTGCGTGTGTATTTCCCATGTGCCTCTGGGTGCAATGAGTAGAGAACTGGTAGTGAGGGTGTGTATGTGTCTGGGTGTCAGCATACACCAAGGTCAGGGACTTCTGGGTTTCAGTCTCCCCTCCCCTGTCCCCTGCCCCCTCCCATCCTGTCCTGTATGGACAGCTGTTCTGATTACGACCCTCCAGTCCCCAGCCTCAGACTCCACCAGTTGTGCAGCCCCCTAAGATGCCCTCTCTCTGTCTCTGCTCTTACGAATTTCTCTCTGGTGCCTCCTCCCACCAACCCCCAGCTCCTGCAGATTCAGATCTTTATCCAGATGTACCTGCAGGGCTTGAAGTGTGTGTGTGTGGGAAATCACTTCTTGACCACATTGTCCTGGCAGAACCAAATCCCCTCCCCAGCCACTGGCAACGTCCAGCCTGCCTGCAGCAAGGCAGAATGAGGTCCTGCAACACCTCCCCTCCCTGGGGAAGGTGCACCCTCATCTCCAGGGGCCCAGGCGAGACCTTAGGTGGAACCATATCTCACAGTCTATTGTCAAGCCCTAGAAAGAATATGGGGACCCTGCTCTCTTCTCCAGGCCCCACCTCTTGCCCTGTGCAGGCATTTCATAGCCTGGGTGAGAGCTTCCTCCCAGCCTGCCCCTTCCCCCTGCCGGGCAAGGGCCCAGAGTGCCCTGTCTGGCCACGTCTGGCCACCCTTCCCCCCATGGTTATTAATAATTGGGTATTAGGCAAGAGGCGACTATTGATTCCAGTGCAGGCGGCTCCAGGCCGGGGTAATTTATGGAAACACTGGCGTCCCTGGTGATAAATAACGAGGTGATCGCAGAGATGGGTCACTAGTGAGTGGCCTCCATTCCACTGCCCTGTCCACTAACACATGCTCATAAACGAGGGAGAGAGGGAGAAAGACCTGGGGCCGGCTTGTAAAGACAAAGGACGCGTTGATGAAGAAAGGCGCCGGGAAGACAGGGAAAGCAGAAACACGAGTCAGTGGAGTCCATGTGGCAGGGGCTTGTGGGAAAGGGACAGGAAGACACAGTGAGAAGAACAGAGTGACGGACATGGACAGGGACACAGAGCAAGAGACAGGGCAGAGGAGGGAGAAGAAAGAGGCGAGGACAGGGAGACAGACTGAGAGAAAGGGGCAGAGAAAGAGGGTGAACGACAGACAAAGCCAGAGAGAATGAGAAACGGAGAGCCACAGAGCTGGGTAGGACAGGGACAGCGACTGGCAGACACAGAGAGAGGTGGACCTCAGGAATGAAGGCCAGCTATGCTGAGTGCCTACTAAGTGCCAGCTCTGCTTCATGGTCTCATGACATTAACTCATTCTATTGTCATAACAGCCCCAAGGTAGTGATTCAGGGCTAGGACTCCAGAGCCAGACTGCCTAGGTTCAAATCCCAGCTCTACCTCTGGTCCCAGCTGTGTGACCTTAGGCAAGTCACTTTCCCTCCGGATGCCCTCATCTGAAACATGATACCTACGCCAATGACAGCTGTGAGGATTAAGCAGGTCAACATCTCTGCAGTTGGGGACCAGTGCCTCACTCTAATGGGTGCTATAGCAGTGTGTGCTGTTGTTTGTCCTGGCTCTAGTCAATTTCATGCAATTCCATTTGACTTGATTCTTTTCCATTCAATAGGAAGTCTAGTTTACAATGAATGAACCAGAGAAAATGAGGTGTGAGCTGACCCATTGGCTTTGGGAAGATACCCTGCAAGAGGTAAGGTTTGATTGAGGCCTGGAGATGGAATTAAAGGAAAAGGAATTCCAGACAGCAGGAACAATTTATGCAGAATTTCAAGGTTGAAAGGACTCTTGAAGGCCTAGTGCATTGACCAATGGCTGGATTCCCTCTATAATATCTCCCCCCCAGTGGACCAGCTTTAAGAGATGGGGAACTCACTACCATCCTTGAGGAACTCTAACTCAGTGCATCCTGAGTTGGTGTCCTGGCCCTGCTGCCCATTGACCAGATGACTGTGCACAGGTCCTTTGACCTGCCAGAGCCCCAGCTTCTTCTGGTGTGACAGAGCCCATGTGTAAGGTACTTAGCACCAAAGGAAAGGCTCATTTAGTGATCCCTGATGTAATTATGACCCTCCTCTCTTTTCTTACCATTCTTTTTCCACACACACTGGGTAGCCTGGGACTCTCTCCTTTAAATCATTTCCATGTGTGGGACTCAAATATAAGAGCTCACATGAATCCCTGATACATTGTTTCTTCACATAACTAAGCTCACTTTTCTTTGCCCTGGTTCTGGACATAGCTCTCTTCCCCCTACACTGTGGGACACTACGTTAACACACAAGGGAGTAAGGCCATAGCTGAACAGGACTGAGCCCTGGGGCACTCCACTGGAGGCCGCCTGGGGGGACACAGACTGCCATATTGGTAGTTCTTTGCTTGTCTCTTTGTCCATCCCACATTTCCCCATCTTGTCTAAGTATGTCCTGAGAGATCTCATTATCCACCTTTTAGGAATCTAGATACTTTCTCACAGCCTCACTTTCCTGAACTACTGGACCAGTCACCCTTTAGGCAAGGACATGGGCCATTCTGATATGGCCTTTTCTTAGCAAACCCATTGCTCTCCTAGGTTTACCACTCTTTCCTCTTAGGTGCTCATAGATCATCCCTTTATATTTCCATTCTAGAGTCTTAACTGAGATACTGAAACTCATACAACACTACTATAATTGAAATAGCAGCTAATTAATATTTTTTGTTTTCCAATTTTACAGATATCCAAGGGGCATAATTGAGGAAGTATGTGTTGGGCAGGTGGGGTATAGAGGGAACTATGTTTAGAACCATGGGTCAATACCAACTATTGGTGGAAAAAGCATTGGAGAAGCTGCAGGCAGCCCCCACCACCCAGCAGAAGGAGGCACATGCACAGGGTGCTAGGCAGGAGCTTGCACAGTGCCTCCCACCCTGAAAGAAGGCAGGAACATGCCGAAAACCCCATTTCCTGGCAGGTAGCCCCCCCCAGCCACTGCTACACCCTCGGCTGCCACAAAAGTGGCTCACCATGACAGTAGCAACCATAGCCACTGTGCAGGTAGCCCACCAGCCACTAGACTACATTGACACAAGGAGAGGCACCAGAAAAAGAAGAGGAAATCTCTTTCCTCAAAGCCCACTCCAGAGTAATAGAAGCAGCAACTGCTCTACCAGTTGACCAGACATCAATGTAGAGATACAATAAATATGAAAATCCAAGAAAATATGACACCACCCAAAGAATACAGTAATTCTCAAAAACCAGACCCTATAGAGCAGGAAACCCCTGAAGTGACTGAAAAGGAATTCTGAGTAACAATCTTAAGGAAACTCAATGAGAAATGAGAAGACTCAGTTAGATAACATAACAAAATGAGGATATGAAGGACGAAATTTACAAAGAGGTTAATACCTTTAAAAGGAATGTAACAGAACTCATGGAATGGAATGGTTCATTCAACGAAACAAAAAACACACCTGAGAGCTTAAGCAGCAGGCTAGAACAAGCAGAAGAAAGAATTTCAGATCTTAAAGATAGTCTTTATGAAATAACCCAGACAGACAAAATAAAAAGGAAAAAAGAGTTTTTAAAAATGAAGAAAATCTAAGAGAGCTAGCAGACAACCTTAAGTGCACAAATATTCAAGTCTCCAGGGGGGAAGAGAAAGGAAAAGGCACTGAAAATCTATTCAATGAAATAATAATGGAAAAGTTCCCAGGTATAGGGAGAGATATGGGCCTTTAGATCTGGGAGGCTCAAAGATTCCCAAACAGATTCAATGCAAAAAGATCCTCTCTGAGGCACATTATAGTCAAACTGGCA
>NW_007732025.1:138176-138708 GCF_000696425.1 Galeopterus variegatus
ACAAACAATAAAAGGGGAAGAAAGGAACAAAAGATATTTAAAACATCCAAATGAAAATGGATAAAATGCCAGGAGTGTAAGGCAACACCTTTCAATAACAACCCTAAATGTAAATGGACTAAACCCCTCACTCAAAAGACACAGATTGACTACTTGGATTAAAAAGCTAGACCCAACTATACACTGTCTTCAAGAGACTCACCTCACCTGTAAAGACACACACAGACTAACAGTGAAGGGATGGAGAAAGATATGCCATGCAAATGGTAACCAAAACCAATCAGGAGTAGCTATTCTTATATCAAATAAAATAGGCTTTAAATCAAAAACCATAAAAAGAGACAAAGAAGACCACTATAAATGACAAAGAGATCTATCCATCAAGAAGACAGAACAATCATAAATATATATGCACCCAACACTGGAGCACTGAAATATTTAAATCAAGCACTGTTAGGTGTAAAGAAAGAGATGGACCTCAATGCAATAATAGTAGGGGAGCTTAACACCCCTCTCTCAGCACTGGACAGAT
>NW_007732025.1:139405-139727 GCF_000696425.1 Galeopterus variegatus
CTAACAAAAGAAAAGAGAAGACCCAAATAACAAAAATCAGAAATGAAAAAGGAGACATTACAACCAATGCCACAGAAATACAAAAAATCATTAGAGACTATTATAAACAACTATACGCCAACAAATTTGAAAACCTGGAAGAAATGGATAAGTTTTTGGACACATACAAACTACCAAGACTGAACCAAGAAGTAACAGAAAACATGAACAGACCAATAACATGTAATGCAGCAGTAATCAATAGTCTCCCAACAAAGAAAAGCCCAGGACTGGAAGGCTTTACTGATGAATTCTACCAGACTTTTAAAGAGGAATTAACTTC
>NW_007732025.1:140470-142729 GCF_000696425.1 Galeopterus variegatus
GCCCAGGACTGGAAGGCTTTACTGATGAATTCTACCAGACTTTTAAAGAGGAATTAACTTCTGGTCAAGATGGCAGAATACACGGTCCCCAGCATCACTCTCTCCCACAAAACAACCAATTTACAACTATAGAAAAGCAACGACAGCCAAGCTGGGGCCACTAGAGCTCAGGGGAAGAGGAGGAGAGACCTACAGAGTGCATGAAGGCAGGGGAAACCATGATGAGAGAAAGAAAAAACTGCTCTGACCATTTCAAACCCTGGCTGCTTCCAGGCTGGAGCTGCTGAGCACTGGAGCTGGCAAGTGCTGGCAGGAGCAGGAGCTGGCAAGTGCTGCAGCTGTGCCTTTCAGATGAAGTTGCTTGGAGGTGGTGAGGGAGAAGAGGGACTTGGTGGACCTCAGGCCAGCAAGAGGTGGTGAGGGAGAAGAGGGACTTGGTGGACCTCAGGCCACTAATAGGGTTCCCATGGACCCACATAGGAGTGAGAAGCCACAACTGAAAAAGAGGAGCCACTCAGAGGCTGGTGAATCATTGCAAGGGACCAGAGCATGGCCTGTTCCATGGGAAGTGTTTGCAGCATGGGTGGTGGGGGAGATGGGCCCACCAGGAGAACACTAGGGCACAGCAAGGACAGCTGATCTGCACCCCAATTAGCATAGGACCACTCAGAGGAGACTGGTCAGGAATATAGAATTGCAAGGGGTACAGTTTGATGAAAAGACTCAGGCCCAGACCAGAGTTTTTACACAATCCAGGTGCGTTGGATTTCACTAGACCTGGAAGCACCTATAAAGTCAACCATTAAAACCTGAGCTGCACAAAAAGCTTTCACTAGGGAATCAGCAGCAAAGCAGCCATTTAGCTCAACCACACAGCTCAAGTACTGGTCCCCACAGGAAGTTCCCCCATTTTAGAAGTAAGCAAAAGACAACAAATTAGTTCCAGCACACAGTTTAAGTGGCGGGAACAGCAAATAGTCCATCATAGAACTGAAAGTAAAAACAAAATACCCACAACCAGAGACAATGTTTAATATTCACTAGTAAAGGTCTCATTTCACCAAAGAACACCTATAACACCTAGAAGGACCAGAAGTCCCCTGGGCTACCAAGCCAGAAAGAGGGATGAGCCAGAAGCTTCAGCAATGCCCCCCCAACACCCTCAACCAGTCCTGAGGGTGGGGACCTAGGGTGTTGGCCTCAACCCCTGACACATGCAACCAGCCCAGTGACGACCACCCAGCCACCACAGGAAGCACCACAGGCTCTCCTGAACCAGGGTGGTGGGGGGCCAAGGGCCTTGCAACCAGCTCAGTGATGCCCACTGTGCTGCTGCAGGAAGCACCATGGACTCTCCTAATCTGGGGCAATGGTGGGCCAAGGGCCTTGGCCATGCATCCCTGACACATGCAGCCAACCCAGCAATGACCACCAAACCACCACAGGAACTGCCCCAAGCTCCCCTGAGCTGGAGCAGTGGGGGGCTGAGGGCCTCAGCCAGCCGCCCCGACATGTGCAACCAGCCTAGTGACGACCACCAAGCTGCAGCAAGAAGGTCCCCAGGTACCTAAGCTGGAGTGTTGGGGGGCAAGGGCTTTTGCCACACACCCCTGATATCGGCACCCAGCCCAGCAATGACCGAGACACCACTGGAAGCCCCCTGGCCTCCCCTGTGGGAATGAGAGTGGTGCCACAGGCCTCAGTCACTCCCCTCCTCCTTCCTCCTCCTTCCATCCCATTTCCTTCTCCTTTCCCCTCTCCCCCTCCCTCCCAACTGCTCTGCAACAACATCATAGAATGTAAAAGAATATTAATAAAATAAAATAATTTTTAAAAATAATAAATGAATAAATTAATTAATTAAAATAAAAAATAAAGTGGAATTGATACCAATTCTCTTCAAACTATTCCAAAAAATTGAAACAGGGGCCATTCTCCCAAACTCATTCTATGAGGCCAGCATCGCCCTGACACCAAAACCAAAGATACAACAAAAAAAAGAAAACTACAGGCCTATATATCTGATGAACATAGACTCAAAAATCCTCTATAAAATATTAGCAAACAGAACACAGCAACACATCACAAAAATTATACACCATAATCAAGTGGGATTCATCCCAGGAGTGGAAGGTTGGTTCAATGTAAACAAGTCAATAAATGTGATATACCACATCAACAAATTCAAAGACAAAAACCACTCTGATCAATGGAATAGAATAGAGCACCCTGAAATCAACCCACGCACTTACTGCCATT
>NW_007732026.1:0-894 GCF_000696425.1 Galeopterus variegatus
AGGGTAACTAGAAAATGAAGAGAGAATACCCTAATAATACAAATTAGAAATGAAAAAGAAACTTTACAACTTATTCCACATAAATATAAAAAATAATTGGAAACTATTATAAACAATTATACACCAAAAAACTTGAAAACCTAGAGGAAATGGATAAATTTCTGGACACATACAAACTACCAAGACTGAATAAATAAGAAATAAAAAACCCAAAGAGACCAACAATAAACAATGAGATTGAAGCAGTAATCAGCAGTCTTCTGACAAAGAAAAGCCCAGGACTCAAAGGCTTTATTGCTCAATTCTACCAAGCCTTTAAAGAGGAATTTATACCAGTTCTCTTCAAACTATTCCAAAAAGTTGAAACAGAGGTCATACTCCCAAACTCATTCTATGAAGCCAGCATTATCCTGTCACCAAAACCAGACAGAGATACAACAAAAAAAGAAAACTACAGGCCAATATCTCTGATGAACAAACGACTCTCAGCAAATTAGGTACAGAAAGTATCTCAACCTAATAAAAGCTACATATGAGAAATTCACTGCCAATATCATACTGAATGGGGACAATCTGGAAGCTTTTCCCTTAAGAAGAAGAGTAAGACATGAATGCCCACTCTCACCACTCTTATTAAACATGGGCTGGCTTTTAAGTCATATATGCAAATAATGAGTCACAGACAGAGAAGGAATATGATCACTCAAAACAAGGCTAGGGATAGCTAGAAAAAAACACTGTGGGTATAAGAGGCCTTAAAATCCATAAAATGAATGAGTTGATGAAACTCACTGAGCCAATTTGCTGTAAAATTAGGTACAGTATATCACTAACTTATTTTTTTAATCAAAGAACATGAAGAAATGTTTTTAGATTTTCTATATGATTTTGTTC
>NW_007732026.1:1643-3572 GCF_000696425.1 Galeopterus variegatus
CTTATTTTTTTAATCAAAGAACATGAAGAAATGTTTTTAGATTTTCTATATGATTTTGTTCTGCTTGGCTTAACAATTTAGCTTCTTGCCTAATAAAAAAATCTAAAATCAAACATTATAACTCTGAAATTTACTTTCTCAAATGCCTCAATGGACTAAATATATGAAAGATATCTAAGAAACATTGGATAGTGTCCTAATGCAAAAATGTTAAATGAACTTAGGGATCATAGAAAATTTGAAAAACCAATGAAAATACTTTATTTCTATTAACCTTGTCATCAAGGCTTTTTGTATTTCCTATGTATGGCTTTCATTTTAATTCAATAAACATATTTTTTTTTATTTCACATGTGTTGTTAAAGAAATTTTAAAATGTAGAGTGGGCCTGAAAAATTCCTGAGCAAACAAAACCAACTAGGACTTAAAAATACCCTTAGCCTTGCTTAAACTGCAAACATGAGTAATACTTAACTTGGGTCCTTTCTGATAAATGCTTATGCTAGACAAAAACAAAATTTAAATCCAGCCCATCATAAGCAGCCGATTAACAAATGATTATGTGACCATGGATTTTCCATCAAAGTAAACCAATAAAGGCAACTTTGTAACCACAACCAACCAAATAATTTATTTTGCTTCCATAGTCACTCTATAAATATTTGCCTGTGAAGCTTTTTCATGGAACACTAAAACTCTTTTGGTTGGGTGTTTGCCAATTATTGAATTGCTTCTTACTTCTTCTTACTATTCTTACAAATACACTCTTTAAAATTTTATCATGCTTCGTATTTTTCCTTATAAGTAATAATGAAAATAAAGCATGTTTAAAAACATTCCTTTAAAATTAAGATACTCAGAGTAGTCATGCTATTTCTGAGTTCAAATGTCTCTGCAGAATAATTTATCTAAATCATTAAATTACCGTGTTCACCATCCATGAGGAAAATCGCCTGTGTGACCAGGTTAAAACTGAAAGTGCTGCAATTCAAAATGTGATATCGGCAATGGGTATGTGTAATTTCTTCACTCTACTATGAGAGGGCATATCAAAGAAATTTCCTTGCAGCGTACTTAGAAAAGAGAGAAATGGAATTTGATCATTGAACTTTCATTATTATTAAGGAGACCTGCGTCTCTGCCTTATAGAGATAACTTTCTTATTTAGCAAAGGGGCTCTATAAATAGGACAACAACAACATCAACAAAATTAAAGGAAAAAAAATCATGAAAATAAAACAGATAACCTGATTTTCTAGGCCTGGGACCAGAGATTGGTGTTAATTCACAGTTTTAGAGTAAAAAACTTTATCTCATTTCTCTGAAATGTTGTGGTAGTTGTGAGCATCTTGTATTCTGACATACACCGTCGTCTAAGATCTTCAGAGCAGGCAAAATAAACTACAAGCTCTACCATATATCCCTTAATTCTAGTGTTCTTTAAACACATATAAGAATGTTTTCTCTAAGCCTCATTGAGAGTTGGTCTGTGTGGATTGCTAAACGTTTCTCCAAGCAATTAGAGTAATATGAGTCTGGGGAAAACTCAAAGGGACTCTTCTATGTCTCTTAAGAGAAACTAATTATACTCTTGTGAGATGATAATTACCACCACAGACTGACAATCTCTAAGGTTTGAAGGGATTTTGAGCATTTGATGATCCCGCATAGTTTCTGACTCATAAATTTCTTCAGGTACAGGGAACTCAGTGTTTCTCAAGAGACGGCAATGTTCCCAGAGACAGCTGCGAAAGTGAGAACGTCACTTCTTATATTTTGCTCATAGTTATTTTCTGTTTAGTCTCACAGTATAAACCACCCAGTACAATATTCCTTATAACAGGGTCCCTAAACCAACTCAACAAAACAGTTCCTTATGGAAGCAACAATAATCTTAAGTGAATTTCCTTGAAAAGCATAAGCTTGCCT
>NW_007732026.1:4655-6372 GCF_000696425.1 Galeopterus variegatus
CATCTATATTGATAATTTTATTTTTAGGAATACTTATATTAAAAATCTAAGTGTATTCTGCGCACTAAGTTTTCTTCCATTATTCATCTATTAAGTTTATTTTTATTGCAGAATCACATTTGTCAAACTTTCTTTGCCCCTATTAAGTCCAGCATTTGAAGATCATGATATCATTATTTCCTTCAACTATTTTTTGATTCGAATGTGAAACTACATATATGCTATGCTTTAAATATGCCCCCCAAAGTTTATGTGTTGGAAACTTGATCCCTAATGCAGCCATGTGGAGAGGTCAGATCTTTAAGAGGTGATTAGGTCATGAGGGCTCTGCTCTCATGAATGGATTGATGCCTTTATCATGGGAGTAGGTTAGTTATCTTTAGAGTGGACACTGATAAAAGGATGAGTTCATCCGAATTTCCTCTGTCTGTCTCTCAAGCTCCCTTGCCCTTCTGCCCTTTTGTCATATGATAATGCTTCAAAAAGGCCCTCATCATATGCCAGCACCATACTCTTGGACTTCCCAGCTTCCAGAAATGTGAGCCAAATAAATGTTTCATTTATCAATTACCCAGTCTGTGTTATTCTGTTATAGAAACAGAAAATGGACTGAAACAATATAACATCTGTGCAATTTTCGTAGCTTCATCAAGATTAGGAATTCTTAAGAAATCTTCCCAGTTTTGGTTCTGGAAAGTACATCAATTCCCTTTGAAGCAAGCGTGTGTGTGTGTGTGTGTGTGTGTGTGTATTTTTAATTTAATCTATTTTCCTAAAACATTGTAAAGATATTAGATACCAATAGATAAATGCAATTACTAAAAGTCCTAAGAGGTAAATATTTAGATGAGACTGCAATGAGACATAAAACAATTTGTACCCATGACTCTGTTCTACTTGAAGTTTTCTGTATGAAGTTAAAAATGTCTATGGATACATCGTTAACTTAATTTATGGAATATAAAATAAACATGAATTTGTAGGTAATACAACTCAATGCTTTCATATTCTAAATTCTTTCATATGTTTTTTTTCAGTTTTTGGTTTCTTGGGATGGTAGACAAACTTTTTTTTCTCTTTACTATTAGCATTTGTAATTTAATAGTGGGTATTGTTCTTTTTTGAGTATTCATGGTAGTGATGGTTGTTTTTCAGGTACCGGACCCAGTACTCCCTTGAGAATTTCTTGTAAGGCTGGTTGTGTGGTAGTGAACTCCAGTTATTGTCTGTCTGAGATATATACTATTTGACCTTCATTTCGGAAGGGTAGCCTTACTGGGTAAAGTATTCTTGTCTGGCAATTTTTGTCTTTTAGTATTTTCAATGTATCATCCCATTCTCTTCTGGCTTTTAGGGTTTCTGATGAAAAGTCTGATGTTAGTTTTATAGGGGCTTCCTTATAGGTGACTTGACACTTCTCCCTTGAAGCTTTTAAGATTCTCTCTTTGTCTTTGAGTTTTGCCAGTTTGACTATAACATGTCTTGGAGAGGACCTTTTGGGGTCGAATGTGTTGGGGATCTTTGAGCCTCCTGAATCTGAAGATCTGTATTTTTCCCTATACTTTGGAAGTTTTTTTACTATAATGTCATTGAATATGTTTTCAGTGCTATTTCCTTTTCCTCCCCTTCTGGAATACCCATGATTCAGATATTTAAGCACTTAATATTGTCTGTTACCTCTCTTAGATTTTCTTTGATTTTTTAAATTCTTTTTTCT
>NW_007732026.1:7108-10395 GCF_000696425.1 Galeopterus variegatus
CAAGTTCTGCTACATTCTTTTTCAGGGCATTGATTCCTTTGTACATTTCCTCTTTCAGGTCCTGCATACTTGTTCTCATTTTGCTGTGTTTGAGTTTTTTCGTATCTCATTTAGTTTCCTTAGAATGTTGCTAGAAATTCCCTGTCAGTCATTTCAAGAATTTTCTGTTCTATGGGATCTAGAACTTAAGAGTTGTTATATTCCTTTGGTGGTTTTGTACTTTCTTGGTTTTTCATATTTATAGTATCTCTCCATTGGTGTTAAGTCATTGTGGCAGAGGCTTTCATGGCCCACTTGTTCCACCCTGGTGTCTGGAGCAGTGGCAGGGAGTTCTGCTGTTCCTCAGCTGCCTGTTGCTGCCTTGGGGCCTGGAGGTCATTGGTTCAGGCCTCTTTGGGGTAGGGGCTCTCCTGGCCTCGATCCACAGGGGCATCCAGGTCAAAACTGCTGCCTTAAGGCCTGGAGGTCATCTGTTCAGGCCTCTTTGTGGCAGGGATTTGCCTGGCCTGGATCCTGCAGGGCTGGAGAGTTGGAGCTGCCCATTTTTTCATTTTTTGAATTATGAAATTTTAGAGTGAATTTAATTCAAAATCCTCCATTTGCCATTACTTTTCCTTAGGAGTTTCTTTTTTTCTTTTTTTTATTGATCATATATAATCATGGGGCACAGAGCTGACCATCAGCACCTGTTTCCAAGATGTAATGATCAGATCAATACTATCAGCATGCCCATTACCACAAATACATTGATAATTTTAAAAAGGGAAAGAAAGAGGGCTATAGGAAGAACTTTGCATTACACAGCAGAGTAAATATCATACAAAGTTGTCCTCAATATACTAACAAACACATTTAAATAAAAGTATTCAACTGGAGAGCAATGAACCTTATTGCCCTCGCATCTAATCCATATTTCTTTACCTTATATGTGAAAAAAAGCTGAAAGCCCTTGTAAAATACCTCAGATGCACTGCTAGAATCAACTTCCTGTTTTCCTATAGTATAATTGAAAGTAAATGAAGGAAATGAGCATATGTCAAAGGCCACTTTTCATCAAGATAATGCCATCAAGATAAATATATTAGTGACGTAATCAAGATGGCAGAATCAATTATTCCCAGCATTGCACCTGCCCATGGTGCAATGCTGGGAATAATTTACAACTATTAAAAAGAAAAGACTGCCAGCCTGGAACCACTGGAGCTTGGAGTGGAGGAGGAGAGATGCACAAAGTTTGCAAAGGAATGAGAGGCAATGGTGAGAGGGTGCAGCATTGGCACCTATTGTTCTCAGCCAGACTGGTACAAAGGTGGAAACTCTCTGTTACACAATATTAGAAAAGACATGTTGGCACACTTCACATAAACCTGTTCAGAGTCTGCAAGGGAAAGGAGGGCTTCAGAGTGCACTACACCAGCCCACAAGCCATAAAGTTCACTTGCAGGATTACAACAGGCCTTCATAGGAGCTGATAGCCTCAACCAACTGGAGAGGAGAGCTGCCCAGGAGCTGGTGAGTTATAAGGAGGGATGCATACACAGCCTGGCCCACAGGAAGCAGTTGGAGTGAAGTTAAAAGTCTGGCCCACCAGAGAAACATTGATTGCAGTGTGGGCAGCTGCTCTCATTGGGAATTGCTGAGGGCAATCATACTTCAAGGGGTTCAATCTTTAGGAAAGAGTCTGTCCCAGGCCAGAATTTTCATACAGCCCAGACCTGGAAGTAATTAACAATCCTTACAAAAATTCTTCCCCATAGAATCGACAGCAAATAACAGTCTCCTCAAACATCTAGGCATCAACATAAACACATGAAAATCAAGAAACAACAGGAAAATATGTCGCTACCAAAGGAAACAAACAAAGCAACAGCAATGGTTACAGAAGAGCAGATCTATGAAATGTCTGACAGAGAATCCAGAATAACCCTCTTCAGAATGTTCAGGGAGTCACAAGAAGATACAGATAGAAGATTAAATGATATCTGGAAAATAATTCAGGAGCAAAACAAGAAACTTGACAAAGGAATAGAATCAATTTTTAACAAAGTAGAAATTCTAGAAATAAAGAACATATCTGAATTGGAAAACTCAATAGAAAACTGCAACGGCAGATTTAATCAAACAGAGGAAAGAATCAGTGAGCTCAAACATAGAAAACACAAAATTATTCAAACCAAAGGAGCGAAAAGATTAAGAAAAAAATACAGAAAATATGGGACTCCCTCAAGTGAAATAACCCCTGAATAACTGGAATACCTGAAGAAGAAAAAGGAAGAAATGTAGAAAGTGTACACAAGAAGAGAATGACTGATACTTTCCTAAGTATGGAGAAAGATGACAGCATGCAGGTACAGGAAGCCCAAAGGTCACCAGTCAAACTCAATTCAAGGAGGAGCACCCGAAGGCACATAATAATCAAGTTATCAAAAACCATAGACAAAGAGAGAATAGTGAAATCAGCAAGAGAATTGAAACACGTAACATTCAATGGATCCCCAGTACGTCTCTCAGTAGATTTCTTGGTAGAAACCCTACAGGCCAGAAGAGAATGGGATAATATATTCAGAGTGCAGAAGGAAGAAGACTATCAGAAAAGAAATTCCATATCTGGCAAAACTAACCTCAAATATGAAGGAGAAATAAAATCTTTCTCAGACAAACAAAAGCTAAGGAAATGCAACAACACTAGACCTGCATTACAATAAATGCTAAAGGGCACTCATCAATCTGAAAGGAGAAAATGCTAAGGAGCAGAAAGAAAACAAAGTACAGAAATCATTAGAAAAGTAAGTTCACAGGCAACCTAAGAATACTTCAGTGTCATAAGAATGGTGAATAAGCCACTTACACCCTTAGCATGAGGACTAAAGGATAAATCTAATGAGATAATAACATATACAATAGCCATATAAAAGAAAGGCAATATTAAAAGATGTAACCTGAAACAAAAAAAAAATCAAAAGGTACGGGGAGGGATGATGACAAAGTATGGAGTTTGCTTTTTTTTTCTTTTTTCTTCGATATTGAAGTTAAGTTGTTATTAGTCTAAAATAATTTGTTGTAACTAAAATATGTTTTTGTAAGCCTCATGGCAACCATAACACAAAAACATAAAAGAGACATACTCAAAAAAATAGTAATAAAACAAAATGTAAAGCTAGAAAAAAACAACTACAAAGTAATATAGTAGGAACAGAAAAAATAAAAAATAAGAATAAAGATCCACAAAACAATCAGAAAAAATAGCAAAATGGTAGTAATGAGTCCCTATCTATCAATAATAACAC
>NW_007732026.1:11029-14439 GCF_000696425.1 Galeopterus variegatus
TATTACCCAAAACAATCTACACACTCAATCCAATCCCTATCAAAATACCAATGATATTCTTCACAGAAATAGAAAAAAATGATCTTAAAACTTGTATGGAACCCATATAGTGAAAGCAAGAAAAAAGAAAAAAGTTGGAGGTATCACACTTCCTGATTTCAAAATATGCTATAAAAGCTATAGTAATCAAAATAGCATGGTACTGGCATAAAAACAAACACATTGACAAATGGAATAGAATAGATAGCCCCAAAATAAACACATGCACTTACAGCCAACTGATTTTTGATGAAGGTGCCAAAACTGTACAATGGGAAAAGGACAGCCTCCTCAACAAATGGTGCTGGGAATACTGGATATCCACATGCAAAAGATTGAAATTAGAACCTCATTTCTCACTATATGCAAAAATGAACTCAAAATGGATCAAATACCTAAATCTGAGACCCAAAACTATGAACCTACTAGAAGAAAACATGGGGAAAACTCTACACGAAATGGGAGTTGTGGTGCAATTGCTGGATCATATGGTAGTTCTATATGTAGTTGTTTGAGAAACCTCCATACTGTTTTCCATATGGCTGTACAAATTTACAGTCCCACCAACAGTGTAGAAGAGTTCCCTTTTCTCCACATTCTTGTCAGCATGTGTTACTCTCTGTATTTTTGATAATAGCCAGTCTAGCTGGGTTGAAATGATATCTCAACATGGTTTTGATTTGCATTTCCCTGATGATTATTCATTTTGAGCATTTTTTCTTGTACCTGTTGGCCACTTGTACACCTTTCTCTGAAAATGTCTATTCAGCTCTTTTGCCCATTTTTAAATAGGATTATTATTATTATTTCATTTTTTGCTGTGAAATTGTTTGGATTGCTTGTATATTCTGGATATTAATGTCTTGCCAAATGTGTGGTTTGCAAATATTTTCTACCATTCAGTAGATCATCTTTTCATTCTGTTGATTGTTTCCTTTGCTGTGCAGAAGCTTTTTTGTTTGATATAATCTCATTTGTTTATTTTTTCTTTTGTTACTTCAACTTTTGGGGTCTTATTCATAAAATATTTGCTCAGTCCTACATCCCGAAATGTTTCCCCTTTTTTCTTCTAGCAGTTTTATAGTTTGGAGTCTTAAACTTAAGTCTTTAATCCGTTTTGATTGATTTTGGTATATGGTGAGTTACAGGTCTAGTTTCATTCTTCTACATATGGATGGAAAGTTTTTCCAACACCATTTAGTGAAGAGGTTATCTTTTCCCCAATGTATGTTCCTGGCACCTTTATCAAAGATCAGTTGGCTGTAAAAACCTCGGTTGATTTCTGAGTTCTCTATTCTGTTCCGTTGGTCCCTGTCTCTGTTTTAATGCCAGCATCATGCTGTTTTGGTTACTATCGCTTTGTAGTATAATTTGAAGTCAGGTAGTATAATGCCTTTCGTTTTATTTTATTTATTTATTGTTTTTGCTCAGGATTGTTTTGGCTATTCTGGGTCTTTTGTTGTTCCATATGAATTTTAGGATTTTTTTTCTATGTCTGTGAAGAATGCCATTGTTATTTTGGTGAGGATTGCATTGAATCTGTACATTGCTTTGGGTAATATGGACATATTGATTCTTCCAATCCATGATCATGGAATGTTTTCCATCTTTTGATGTTCTCTTTAGTTTCTTTTAGCAGAATTTTGTAGTTCTCATTTTAGAGATCTTTCACCTCCTTGGTTAAATGTATTCCTAGGTATATTATACTTTTGGTATCTATTGTATATATGATTATCTCAATAGGTGCAGAAAAAGCATTTGACAAAATCCAGCATCTCTTCATGATAAATACCCTAAACAAATTAGGTATAGAAGGAAAATATCTCAACACAATAAATGCCATATATTATAAACCCAGCTCCAACATCATCCTGAATGGGGAAAAACTGAAAGCTTTTTCTTTAAGAACAGGAAAAAGACAGTGATGCCCACTCTCACCACTCCTATTCAACATAGTTTGTTTTTTTAAAACTAAACATATACTTACCATATGATCCAGCAACTGCATAGATCTCAAAAGCATTATGCTGAGTGAAAAAAAAAAAAAGCGCCAATCTCAAAAGGTCACATTGTGTATGATTCTGTTTATATAAATTTCTTAAAATGACATAGAGATGAAAAACAGATTAGTGATTTCCAGAGGTTAGGGATGTTGGGGGTTCTGAGATGGTGGTGACTATAAAACATGAGGGAGATAATTTTGGTGATGGAATAGGTCTGCAACTTGACTTTGATGATGGTCACATGAATCCACACGTGATAAAACTGACATAGAACTATAAACACACATTATACCAATATCTATACCTGGTTTTGATATTGTACTAAATTATATGAGATGTATATATTGAGGAAAACTGGGTGAACAGTACATGCAACCTTTCTATATTTGAAACTTCCTATGAATCTATAATGATTACAAAATATAAAGGTAAAAATGCTATGTGTTCAATAAAAATAACTAAAATTTATATAGTGCTTACTAATACAAATGCTTTTCATACATTAATTCATATAATCCAATAAATAACAGGATCATGTTGATACTATTATTATTCCTAATTTATACCCTAGTGGCTTGATTAAAATTACATGGCTAATATTAATACTAGCAGTCTAACTCCAGATGTTGTATTCCTAATCATCACACTACTGTGCTTCTCCAAAGCAGTTCTGCAAGGAAATAAAGAAGGAAAGAAGAAAGGAGGAAAGATGATACAACAGCAAGTGTATTTATTCAAAAAAAGAAGACATCATAATAACCCTTTTAACTAACACAGGATGACTTTTCACTTTCCCTCTCCATTCCTATTCCCTTGACTAGAATCTTATTCAGGGTTAACTAAGGAGAGTCAAACTAGGGAACATGAGGCTAAGACTAGTCTGCCATTACATTCTCAGACTTCCCTGAATAAACTTTTCAGAGATGAAAATTTTGCACACTTTTGGCAAGGTTACTATAATTATAATGTTTGGCGGATACAGTCCTCATAATGAGAGTAAGCGATCGCATACAACTTGATGGACATCAACTCAGATGATAGAAAGAACTTGATAAAAGCAAAGGGACTGCGTCTGTTATATCTACCATCCAATCTCTCCAGATTTATTTTCTTAAACAACCACATTACTAGCCTAACCTTATTTTCTCATTTTCCAGAAATCCCCACATTAATCAGATTGATTTATTTATATTTTTTCTCAAAATGCTAGGTACATTCCTTCCTAAATCACCCAGTTGATTACAATCTGTATTCACCATGGATGAACTATGTTCACCAGCTAAGACTCAGAAGGAACTTCATGAAGGAACTTCAATGGCACCTGTTGGAATGTGCTGGACATTACCTAAAAAGCACAGTTTCTGCAAT
>NW_007732026.1:15409-21042 GCF_000696425.1 Galeopterus variegatus
TGTGTGAATTATATAAATCAAGCTTTCATTCCTGTGTTCTACCCCACATCTCATTTTAATTCTTTTCACACTGCCCATCTTCTACATGGAGTGATTATGTTCACCCTCACTTTAACTTCTACAGGCAGAGGAAACAAACCTAAGTTTTTAAAACACAGAGAGTTTTCATTCTTGATTTTTAATAATGTTAATTCAATACATTTACCTGGTATTGAGTAGCTTGCACAGACAATATAATTGTTGATCTTGATTTATATAATTCACACACAAGCTTATAAATTACTACTGGTATCACAAATTTAATTACTATTACTATGTTATCAGTAATTAGCATTGTATACACTGAGATTAGAGAAAACAAAGAAAGATAACAAGAAAATTATCTGAATTAATGTTATTTTTATTCATAGGTAAAATTATTGCTAATTCAATAATGAAGGTGAAGACAAGGCAATAGAAACTGTAAAAAATGAACCATAGAGAATAAAATAATTTAAAATATTCAATAGAACTTCAATGAATTTTCAAGCAACTTTGAGCATCCTAACATACATGTAGAGTCCCTGAAACAGAGTCAAGAAAGGAGAGATCAGATGAAGCATTTGAAGAAATCATGATAAAAAAATTTCAACTTTGATGAAAACTATAAACCCACTTATCCAAGAAGCTCAACAAACTCCAGGCGTAAGAAGCATAAATAAAACTATACCAATACACATCATAATTAAATTGCTTAAAGTTTAGTGATAAAGAGAAAATCTCAAGAGCATCCAGAGAAAAAAGTCTTGTTATATTGTACACATAAACAAAGATAAGGATGACAAGAGATTTTTCTTTAGAAACAATGCAAGTCAGTGAAGAGCATTATCTTTATTTAATCATTACATTTAAAGTACTGAAAAAATAAATACATGAATATTATGACAAGAGACATAAGAATTTGTTAAATGATACCCCAGCAATACAATTATTGGGGTATCAATTTTTAAATCTCAAATTTAAAACTATGGAAACTACAGAGCAAATATCAAGTCTTCAACAAAAATAATCAAAAGGAAAAAATAAATAAATGGTGAGAAAACCTATACATTAAAAGACATAGAAATTTCAACCAATTACTGTCTATGGACTTATATGGATCTATTTCAAACAAAATGAAAAAAAATATGATTGTAAAAATGTATATAGCAAATAAGATTTTAACAAATTATTATTAAATCTGTAGGTATGATAATGGCATTGTGGTTATAATTTTTTTAAGGGCCTTAAAGTTTTCAGATGCACACTGTGATACTTAAAGTTGAAATCATGTGGCATTTGGGATTTATTCAAAAATATATCATGGTGGGTAAGTTGTAAATGTAGAGGTCTAGAGGCCAAAAATTTGGTTACATATTGATTTTTATTTGAAATTCGGTGATGGATATTTCAGGTTTATTATGCTATTCTTTCTACTTTTACAAATAACTAAAAATTGCCATAATAAACAAGAGAACTGACTCATCAAAAGATTGCTTAGTAAAAGAGAAAGGCTAAGCTAAAAATAGATATTTTATTAAATATATAATGGACAAGGTATTGGTCCACGTGTGCACACACATGCACATTATAGATTAGAAAGAAAGGACAAACACTTCAATAGTGCAGTGGATGAGAGGCTTGAATAGGCACTTCTCAAAAGAGGATATCCAAATAGCCAGAAAAATATGATGATATCCTCACAAGTAAAAGTAAATGAAGTTGTACAAGGAAAAATAAAAGTTTCTTCTCTCTATACCCATATCACTGTCAATACTTCACGTCTGTCACCAGATGCATGGGTTTTTCTCACACCAAACAATTCTCCGGTTTTCTGAGTGTCCTACAATTTAAATCAATTCTGACTCTATGTGCCTGGAGACAGCATCAGATCCAACAGGTTAAGGTCTCAGTTCCACAAGACTGCCCCCACAGCAGACACCAATTGCAAGTCCAAGTTTCACTTCTGCGTCTGACAACCAACTATAAAATGAAGGTTCCCATGACTTTTCTTGAGTTTAATAATTTGCTAGAATGGCTTGAAGAACTCAGGAAAACCATTTACTTACTAGATTAATTACCAGTTTTTAATTAAAGAATAGAGCTAAGGAACAGCCAAATGAAAGAGATGCTTAGGGCTTTCTTGATCTATACAGGTACACCACTCTCCCAGCACTACCACATGTTCAGCAATGCAGAAGCTCTCAGAACTCCATCCTTTTTTTTTTTATGGGGCCTTCTTTATGGAGGCATGATTAATTAAATCACTGGCCATTGATTATTGATTCAACCGTCAGCTCCTCTCCTCTCCCCAGAGGTTGGGAGGTGGGGCTGAGAGTTACAACCCTCTAATCACCTGGTTGTTTCCCCACGTGACCAGCCCCCATCCCGAGGCTATCCTGGAGCCCCTAGCCATCAGTCATCTCATTAGCATAAAGAAAGACACACACTTCTGGAGATTCCAAGGGTATTTGGAGCTGTATGCCAGGAAACCTGGACAAAGACAAAAATATATATTTCTTATTATATCATAATATCACAGCAGTTCATAAAGACAATTATTTATCATCTGTTTAATTGGCAATAATCAAAAAGACAACCTATCAAGTTTGAAAAGTTGAGAATCAGTAAACATTCTTATACATCATTAGAGGATAACTTTTAGAAATATTTTATTAACTGAGATTTTATTTCCTTCATTTTCTTCTTTGTCCTGGTTTTTCCTCCACTGTGTTAGCTACAATATACCTTCTTTGTTGCTAGCAAAAATAAATAAAGAAGAAAGAAGTTAGACAAAATACTAAGGAAAAATGCTTCATGAGTGTGATGGTTAATTTTATGTGTCCACCAGACTGGCCACAGAGTGAGTGCCCAGATCAAACATGGTATCTGGGTGTATCTGAGGGTGTTTCTGGAAGAGATTGGCATTTGAATTGGTAGACTCAGTAAAATAGAATGTCCTGCCCAACATGGTTGGGCGTGAGCTGATCACTGAGGGCCTGAATAGAATAACAGGAAGAGAAAAGAGGAATTTGCCCCTGTTTTCCTGCCTCTGTGCTTGAGCTAGGACATCTCATTTCATCTAGTATTGTTCTAGTACTGGAATTTACATCATCAGCCCTGGTTCTCAGGCCTTCAGACTGAATTATACCACCAGCTCTTCTGGATCTCCGGTTTGCAGACAGCAGATCATGGGACTTCTCAGCCTCCATAATTGCATGAGCCGATTATTCATAATACTGATATATGAATATGCATAAACACACACATACACTAACGTATATATGAGGCACTTCAAAAAGTTTGTGAAAAAATGGAATTAAAGGATAATAAGGATAATACAAATCTTTCCATAAACTTTTTGAAGACCCCTCATATATAAATATATGTAAATACACACACAAACACACATATTTATATTTCCTGTCTATTGGTTCTATTTCTCTGGAGAACCCTGACTGCTGCATTGGAGAAGAGAAGAGCTTACAGATTTCCCCTATACTACAATTTTAAGCTCATATGAACACCTACACACTCTTACTTAGCATGCAAACTTTCTGAATAATTTTCTGAACTTTTTGGGGACTTGAATAGAGGTGATTTTACCTGAACAAAAGAAGTTTTATAGCATTTAAATATAATTATTCTAATATGTTGCATTTGAACCTCGAAGGGGAGAGCAGGGGGTGAAAGAAGGCCATATCAACATTTACTATATAAAAGTACGCATATATAAAAGTATACTATATAAAAGTACACAGATACCTCCAAATTAAAATATATATATACAGTTTTAAAAGTCAAATACAAAATTGCATTTCTGTACTGACTTTCATAGAATAGTCTAGTACTGTGCTGTTATCAAAATAGTAGTCTTTGATAGTGTTTATATTGATAACTTAATGCAAAAAATCTGCTATGATTTATTGTTTGCTATTTATGGAACAGAAAACATATTTGCTGGATCTGAAAATATTAATTTATAAATAAAGGTAAAAAACTGAAAATTATACACTGCTCATATAGCATTTCATTACCATGGGATATATATTTAAATGTTCACATAGATAATGTTGTTTTTATGTTTTATAATCAGAGCAAGATATGATATGTTAAAATATTCAGGTGTATTTGTGAATGCAATTGACAGGTCAGTATTAAAATACTTATACCACCTAATTTAAACTACTCTAATGCTGGCCTTGAAGTAGATTCTTTTATGGTCTGAATATTATAAAATTACAAAATTCTTTGCTCCTTTTCTTTTTAAATATTTTATATACACAGATACCTCCAAATTAAAATATATATATATACAGTTTTAAAAGTCAAATACAAAATTGCATTTCTGTACTGACTTTCATAGAATATTCTAGTACTGTGCTGTTATCAAAATAGTAGTCTTTGATAGTGTTTATATTGATAACTTAATGCAAAAAATCTGCTATGATTTATTGTTTACTATTTATGGAACAAAAAACATATTTGCTGGATCTGAAAATATTAATTTATAAATAAAGGTAAAAAACTGAAAATTNTAATTCAGTCCATAACAATTCCATTTTGCTTATTTCCATATATTTCCCAGCCTGTTCTAATTGTCGATTCTGCAGTTAGACCACAACATCGACTAATTTTAGCCAAAGGGGTTGGATGGAAATACTGTGTGTACTTCAAGGTCTAAGTATAAAAGAACTAATACAGAACTGCTTAGTAGTCTTGTGTTGTGTTCCAGATGGCACAACATGTGACAGTGGTGCCCCCATCGGCCTGATCCTGTGAGACTTCACAGATCACAGGCCCCATGACAACATGTAATGTGATTGAAAAATAAACTTANAAAACATATTTGCTGGATCTGAAAATATTAATTTATAAATAAAGGTAAAAAACTGAAAATTATACACTGCTCATATAGCATTTCATTACCATGGGATATATATTTAAATGTTCACATAGATAATGTTGTTTTTATGTTTTATAATCAGAGCAAGATATGATATGTTAAAATATTCAGGTGTATTTGTGAATGCAATTGACAGGTCAGTATTAAAATACTTATACCACCTAATTTAAACTACTCTAATGCTGGCCTTGAAGTAGATTCTTTTATGGTCTGAATATTATAAAATTACAAAATTCTTTGCTCCTTTTCTTTTTAAATATTTTATGTTTTCCCCTTCAATGGAAAACATATGCCGTAAGAAAATGATGGGGCAGATTAAAGTAACTAAGCAATAAAAGCACTGAATAGCAACAATTCACAAGTTCTTAGTCTTATGCAAGGTAAAGATAGCCTTGAAATTATTGACATTCATTGACCATTGGCTCTATTTTAGTAATTAAATAAAGTGCTTTTTTTTTTTTTTTACATCATTCAGTTCAATTCTCCCAACAACTCCTTATTAGGATAGAGAAAATAAATGCAGGATAGAAGTCCATGATCAAGGTGTCAGACAGTTCAGTTCTTGGTGAGGACTCTCTTCCTGGTTTGCAGATGGCTGCCTTCTCCCAACGTCACCACATGGTAGAAAGAGAAAGAAAACTCTGTTGTCTCTTTCTCTTCTTATAAGGAACACCAGCCCTATCAGATTAGGACCCCACCTTTATGACCC
>NW_007732026.1:22082-40536 GCF_000696425.1 Galeopterus variegatus
GTGAGACTTCACAGATCACAGGCCCCATGACAACATGTAATGTGATTGAAAAATAAACTTACGTTCAGTTTATTCAATGCACATTTGGGATTGCTTGTTATTGCAGTTTATCTGTATTTACACCCTATTGAACAGTGGTTAGAGGTACAAATTGAATCAAATTGTCTTGTACCAACTTTGCTACACATAAAATGTGTGAACTTTATCCAGTTTCTTAACATTCTTCACATTCCTCATTTGTAAAATAGGGGTAATTATAATGTCCATCTCATAAAATTGTCATGAAGATTAAATGAAAGGTTCCATGCAAAGTGCTCTTAAAAGTCCTTTGCATTTAATAGGAGGTCAATAATTGTCTGTTACTTTTACATTAAGAATCTATGGCTCACAGATTAATTATACTTAATTCCAAAAAAGTTCACATCTACTTATGAATTTAACCAGATGAGCAGGGTGTTGCTAGTAATCATAGAGTGACAATTGTTTCAATTCAATCTGTCAGCATACATTTCCTCTTTGGCATCTATAAGCATGTATGACCAGGAACAATGCCTTCAGATTTTTACTTATTCCTCGAACCAAAAACCAAAATGCCCACATTTATGCAAGTACTAGGCATATCGTGAACATTTTGACATAACCATTTCTTAACTATCGCAACTCACATTATGAAAAAGCATTTCTAGTTGCTCATGCTACCCTTAAAAAATTTTAGTTTCATATTTCTGAAGTTTACATACTCCCAAATGCCACAATTTCAACATGTTAAAGGAATATATCGGCTGTCAGAGGGAAGGTTTATGAGAAAGTAAACAACACACAGAAGCTTCCCTGAGTTTAAACTCTTCTGTAATGTCTTGATCACATAAAATCAGTCATTGTTCTCATCAGAAAAATAGAAGTGCATTGATATTGTCTTAAAACAATATAAATAGTGGGCTTCTCTAATGTACTTGGTCACAAAAATGCCTCAGCTCTGGTTGTGCTCCTGAGGGTGCCAACACCGTAGGTATTGTAGACACCCTGGTGGATATGACATGATGAAAATGGCACTTTATGCCTGTGATCTTTTTCCCTAAAAACCACAGCCCCAGTCTGAACATGAGAAAAACATCTGAAAAATTCCATCATAAGAAAATCCTACAAAAAATCTCACCAGTATTCTTCAAAGCTATCAAGATAATCAGAAAAAAAGGAAAGTCTGAGGAACCATCACAGTCTAGAGGAGCCTCAGGAGACATAACTAAATGTAATATGGTATGCTGGACAGGATTCTGGAATAGAAAGAGGACATCAGGTGAAAAAAAAATAATAATAAGCAAATTTAAATAAATCATGGACTTCAATTAGGAATGTATCAATATCAGTTCATTAATGGTGATAAATGTACAAAGATAATGTAAGATATTAACAGTGGACACTGGCTGCTGGGTATATAAGAACTCTCTTCACTATCTTTTCAATTGCTCTGTACATTATAATGTATCAATATCAGTTCATTAATGGTGATAAATGTACAAAGATAATGTAAGATATTAACAGGGGACACTGGCTGCTGGGTATATAAGAACTCTCTTCACTATCTTTTCAATTGCTCTGTACATTTAGCACTGTACTAAAAAAATAAGTTCTATTTAAAAATTCATTACAATACTTGGAAGCATTTTGGCCAAGACCTCAATTAGTCATTCCAGATGATACAGCAGGTTGCATGAAAAGTCTTTTTTGGTATTACACACATAGAGTTCAAATCTGCCTCTGCCACTAAGTAGATGCACAAATCAGCACAATTTCTTACCTCTTAGAGGCAATGATGCCTTTTTATATGTACAACGAGGATAATAATAACCACCTCAGAAAGCTGCAATAAGGATTCAATTAAATCAAATATATGGAGCACCCAAAACAATGCCAGTCACAGAGCACTCCAATGATCTGCCCAGGGACATACAACTGTCATACGGAGGGCCAGGATTTGGCTAAATCGGCTCAGTCAGCTCTCATTGCTCATGATCTTGCCATTATGCTACACTGGCTGTGATTCAAAAATCAGAAATCAGCCATGAGAGCAGGCCAGTTGGACTTAGTTATTTGCTTCTATAGCCCCTCAGCTGGGATATATATCCTTCAGCAGTGACAATGTGATCTTGGAACCCACGTACAGCAGTCAATGGGAGTCTCTCCCCCGAGGTCCGGCATAACTACTGACAGCATGAGGGCATAAAGGCTGCTGGAAGACATGAAGACACAGACATGAAAAAACGGAAACAGGGATATAGAATACTAGAAGGGAGGCAGAGAATGAAAAATTATACTTACCTTGTCTCCAACTAACTCATCTATATTCCTGGTTTTCTGAAGACTAGATTGTTAAATTCAATTCAATTCAACATATTTCTTTAAGCCTCCATGGTTACATATTTCGGGGTGAATATGACACACGATCCTGGTATGTAAACTTTATTCAAAATCACATAATTTAAAACAACCCACCCTCTCTTTTTGTTTGTTTGTCTTTTGTTTTTTACGTTCATGGATACAGATTGTGCATTTTATGGTATGGAATCCAAGCCCAAAGGAATTTCTAAAACACAAAGCTTCACAGGAGTATTGTGTTAGGAATAGACATCTATAAACTACATCCTTAACTCCTCCAGGGCACACATGCATTCTTCTCTGTCATAAGGTTTGAAAGATTAAATGATCAGCGTTACAGGAGGCACTGAGGGAAACAAGACTGAATGTGGCATGACGGCTTCCCTCTAGGTGCTAAAACACAAATAGGCAAGGCAGACATGCAAATTGGTAATTGAAGTACACATTGTGTGCCACAGTAGAGGTCTAAAAGTATAGAGATGAGATCCATTAGTAGAGTTCTCACTACACCCAGCCAGTTGATTAAATGTGCATATATCATCAAATTGATCTAAGACGCTGCGTTCAGTGGCTTATAGCTATTGCTTTACATTAGCAACTGCTGATACAGTAAGCAGAATCAAGACATGCTGTGTAAAAATCAAACAAAAATTCAGAGCTGCACTTTTGTCTGGATTTTTGTTTTTAAATAGAAGGACATTATCATAGTTAAAAAGCAAACAAAAAAAAAAAACTAAGGAAGAACTAGGTTATATAATAAAACATTTAGGGTATTTTAAGAGATGATTTCTCCAAAATATTGAAAACTGTCATGTATTTACATGTGTAATAAATTACAAAGACAGATCCTAAACCATGCCCTAGTAACACCTAAACTATGGTCACATATACAAAGTTTAAAACATACAACTTTTCAGCAAGATTAGTCCTGAAAATGTTACCATGACCCATAGCAGTTTATGACAATAGGTGTGCCAGAACTCGTTAGAGATTTAATATAATTTCCTCCACTGTGAATTATATGGCGTTACTCTTATTGTTTTTTTCTGCCTCTGAGCTGCATCACTGTTTCTGAGAAACACAGGTTGAAAAGCACTAGGGAAGAACCTCAGGTACAGAACATAATCTATTTTTAGACTTTAGCTCATTCTGACGTGAATGCAAGGTCCACTGCAGCTACGGCATGGGAATTTCCTGTACTAAGTAAATAAGGTCAATATATAGCACTCACTGTATCTGGAGCTGTAAAATTCACCAAATATTTGACACAGGTCTTAATGTAGGATTGAAAAAGGCTTGACAATTTGACAAATGCCAAATCAGATCATTGTAATGAATAGAGAGAAGCGTAGGCAGAAAATACTTTAGAGATTTAATGAAGCAAGCAAGGAGAGAAGGAAAAGATGGAGAGGAGTAAAAGGAAGGGAAGAAAGGAAGAGAAAAGAGAAGAGCTAAAACTGACTACCTACTGTGTGCAATGTTTGCACTAGGTATTTTCACATTTATCATCTGATTAAGTTTCATATATGTTTCTATGCTTAAAACTTCTCTGAGCCTCAGTCTTCTCATAGCAAACCTTGAAAGATGGCTGTAAAGATTAACAATAATATATTCTCAGTGGCTGGTATTTAGGAGATACTCAGTAAATTGTAGCTAGTATTAGCTGTCATCACCTATATTGCTATTTTCCAGAACAGCCATCTGGGAACACCTTCTCCCCTTCACAACAAAAAGAAGAAACCAACAAACTAACAAATAACAAAACAGTGCTGTTATTATCTTCCTTCAGAACAGGGAGACTTAGGGCCATCAGCACCATCTGGCTCCTGAGTGAGTTATTTCCAGGAAGCAGAACCTACTCTCTTTAGAAAGGAGCACTTTCAAACCATTGGGATAGTCACTACTTACAGGACTGCTCCATGCAGCATGTACGTCAGGCACAAAATAATGCCCTTCAAAGACTCAAACATAACAGGAGAAAGTCAAGCTTGAGGACGCAAGGAAACAACAGATCAAGGTCAATGTAGATCAAGGTCAAGGGGGGTCAACTCTGTACTGATTATTTCCATTTGCCTTTGCAAATTCAGAGAAGGACATTTACAATTCATATACTGCAAACTCAGTAAGAATGGTATAAATTACTAATGTGTTCCTGCCCCCTCCCAAATTATTCAGAACTGTCCAACAGAATTCCCTCCTCCATTTCCAAATTTTACAATAAATTTGATGACTTCTCTGCTCAACACATTTCATGGATTCATTGATGCTTTATGAACCCAAACCATTCTTGTTGTGTTAATAACTATCTTGGATATATCATAAATTGTGTAAAGGATTAAATCTTGCACTGCTTGTGAAATGCAGCAATGTTTAGTGTTGAAAATATAAGTGCTCTTTCTTAGGCATGGCAACCCAGATTTTTAGCATATTTTTATTGCATTTACCTACATGTATATCTCACAACTACTAGGGTTTATGGCCAAATTTTTTAAAAAACAGAAAACTTCAAATTATAGCCTCAAAATTAGTCTCTTTTTGCCCATTTCTCAGTTCTGACATATTCTCTATCACTTTTATTTTTAGGTAAGATCTCTTTATATGTGAGCAAGGACAGACCACCCAAAAGTACCAGGATTATGTGATTTGCAAAGTTTAGAATCACAGGCCAGGAGCCTGTCTTCCACAGTGTTTACACCAATTTTCAATAAGGAGCATTGGCCTTGCTACAATTATGAGTCCACTTGTGGGTTAATCATTATTTTTAGAGTACACAGATCTTAAGATTGCATCTCCCTGAGGTGTAAAAGGAAGGTCTATTTATTTAACAATTTCACGTGGTACAGGAGGGGGGTGAGTCACAGCCCTCAAAAACAAACATAAAAATTAATACATGTCCACTGTAAGTAATTTCTCTTCATTTCAGTTTTCTCATATTTGAAGTATGGATTAACAGCCACAATCTCACTGGTCCACTGAGAAGACTCAATGAGAGAACACATGCAAACCTCCTGGCACATGAGGGGTTTCCAGTAAATACTAATTCCTGTTTTCCCAAACGAAAGTGGAGAACATGGTAATTGGATCCAGGAACATATTATCAATTTTAATTATACTTTATATGTTCATAAATAGTGTTTCAACATAGTAAAGAAAGGTAAATAAGCAAAATTCCATCTGTTTTTAGTTCAAGAGTTAAAGAAAAAATTTAAGTCACTAAATGACTGGAAGGTGTGATGCTGGTGCAGCAATCACTCTGTCTTTACTTGACTAACTTACTACACCTGAAGGTCACTCATTATCCCATAACAATCTCATCATTAATGAGAATAAAATTACAATGCAACATAGCTTCATGAAGTTACTTGATGAGTTCCCAATTTTCACACTCTGTAAGTTAATCATGAATGTTGTTCTCATTTCAAAAAGCCTAATGCCAATCATACTATTCATGTCACAGTTAGCATTAACAGGTGGAACTTTCATTTATAGACACACACTAGCGACACTAGTCTCAACAAAATAGCTATCTGATGGCCCAAATAGACTGACAACTGTTAGGACACTGTTTCAGTCTTTCAGATTGAAGGTTAACAACATAACTGTCAAGATGAGAATGACCTAGCAAGGAAAATGTCTGCATTTTTTCCAACCAAAAGGCTAGTGTCTCTATATTTTCTTGTGTACTGTTGTTTACATATCTTCTCTCTCAATTCAAATTTTTCACAGACTTCTCATCTTTTAATGCTCAAATGTAATACCTCGAAATCTGTCAAGCCTTTTTAAATTGTATCACCCCCAAGATGAATTATAGAAATAATATTCTAATCTAAAAAGAGAAAAAGTGCTCTCAAGTTACCTTGTTAATGTTTCTCCTAGCACAATTTAAATATTAAACCTTACATTATGGACATATAGTATAGGTCCTTCCAATTAACACTATTGTATTCCAGAAGGTGTCCAGAAAAGAGGACAAAGAAGACAGAATTGGTTTATAGTAACTTGAAATAATACATTTTCCTAGTGAATGCAATCAAGAAAATAATTTCAGAGAACAAGGGATCTGCAGCTCATCTCAAAGAAATACAGTTTTATTCAAAAATATATGGAGCAGAATATATACCAAATAGAAAGAGGTGAGGTCCACCTTTTCACAGAGTATGTACTTGAAAGAATTCAAGTAAAGTAATTTTACTGGAGGAAAACCTCGACCAACTCAGACTTTCTGGAGCAGAAAATGAGAACTTGTTTCTGAAAAGCGCAAAACATCTAACTTTTACAGATAAAAGTATAGTTATTTTAAAAGGCATAAAGGATTTTGGCAAGACGGTACAGTAGCAAAAATAATGTAGAAAAAAATCAGTTTGTCAAATAAAAGAACCATAGAGAAAACATGTGCAGAGGTCAGGCATTCAAAAAATCCTTGGTTACTAAAAACTCCTGGCAGGGATTGATGGATGAAACAAAATTGTAATGCATTTTGGGGGTTTGTTTCATTGGTTTAATATTTAGCTTCCAAATTTTGATACATATCAAAAACTATCTTTAAACTTCAACCTCTCATGTAATACTGTAAGATACAAAAGAGCTTAAATTGTGTGTTACTTTTTATACCCTAAATTAACAAACACAATCCTATGAAATTAAAAAATATTAGCTAAATAAATTAAAGTATATGTATTTCAGAAGTCAGTTGATAACTCTTTATGCTAAATATCATAAAATTATAATGTAATGCTTCCAGATAAACTTTAACACTGTGTCATTAGAACACATACTATTATCTATTAAAAATATAACTTAAACTAGAATTTAGACAAAAAGACAAAATAATACCTTTTTAATGTATAATCTTTAAAAGTAAAGGTGTGATAATGTAAGGAGAAATACAGTGCTGTGAAAATTTAAGAGATGAACCGAAATTTTCACTTTTTATTTGGAGATTGTAAAGAATTAAGAGTACTGACTTAATGACACATGAGGGCCAAATGTGCCTCTCATTCTCAGATAGATGCCTTCATTATGAATATAAACTTTCTCAACTATGAAAGCCGAGTAAGCATATCTGATTTTGTGATGCCTTTTCATCACCCATCATCACACAGGCTCAATTTCTGGGTGAAGGTGAACATGTGGTTACCAGAATAATTACTGAAAAGCATTTCCCATGGCCATTGTTGACTAAATCACAGAACACAGATTCCTAGTAGGAATCATGAGAATTAATCAAATTAGAAATAAGTTTGAATTCAATGTTCATTCTTATAAGCACAGCATTTCACTGTTACTCCTGTATTGTCCTTTCTTTCTTTCTCTCTCTCTCTCTTTCTTTCTCTCTCTCTCTCTTTCTCTCTCTCTCTCTCTCTTTCTTTTTTTAATGTAAACTAAAGGCTATAAATGATTTTAAAATCATGGTGCATCTGAACAAGAGCTCAGACTTTACCTTCCTAAAAAATTGAAAATGGAATAGAAGGCAAGACTTCTACCCAACACAAAATAGAGATAATGGCCTCTTGTGTACAGTGTGCTTCAACTATAAATCATACTCAGCAATGTGCAAGAATTGACAAAAGTAAAATCACTGCTGACAAGGCAAGTGAGGTAAAAATTAGTGAATTATCTTATTGTAACCAACTGGAGAGTTCATGAGCCATCTAGAAAGGACAACTGAAAAAAAGCTAGTTTAATCTCTGTCTAATTTCTTCCATGCGAGAATGCAGAAATGCTGTAATGTTTCAATTTAGGGACAGGGTTTCCAGATCTTCCAGTTCTTTGAGAAAATTAAAAATCCAAATTTTTATATGAAATATATATATATATATACATAAATATATATACACACACACACATATATATACACACACATACACACTTTACTTGTCTTGCAGTTTACAACACTGTGGGAACATTTTTCAGTTCAGAAGAAGTAGTTAAGAGATTAAGCCCTGCTTGTGATACCTCACAGAGCTATTCCGACAAAAGAAGGAGTTCATAACCCACTGGGTTGGGGACCTGTTTTAAGTAGGAACACAAAGGCTGTACCACAGAAGGAAGTGTAAAGCAAGAAAAACAATTTCTCACAGAGATTACAGGGAATTCTCATTTCATTTGGGGGGCTTAAAAAAAAAAGTCATATACCTGAAAGAAGTTTACTGTGATTCAAGACTCAAGTGTTCATAAATATCATCTAAAAAAATTGAGCATCCTCTCTGGAGGAAGATAACATCATTAAAGGCATAAAATTATTTCTGCAAATACTTTTCAAAAGTCAAAAGTTCAGTACACAATGTAAGATAATCAAGAACAAGACAACACTTCTACACTGTTGGTGGGACTTTAAGTTAGCACAGCCAGTATGGAAAACTGTATGGAAGTTTCTCAAACAACTACAGATAGAACTGCCATACAATCCAGCAATCCCACTTCTGGGTATATATCCAAAGGAATGGAAATCATCATGTTGAAGGGATACCTGCACTCCCATGTTCATCGCAGCTCTATTTACAATAACAAAGATAGGAAACCAACCTAAATGTTCACTGACAGACAGCTGGAAAAGAAAAATGTGGTATATATACACAATGGAATACTACACTGCCATAAAAAAGAATGAAATTCTGCCATTTGCGGCAACATGTATGAGCCTGGAGAAAATTATGTTAAGTGAAATAAGCCAGACAAAGCAGGAGAAATACTTCATATCCTCACTCATAAGTTGTTGGGCAGCAGCTACCTTCCTAGCACAGATGGTTGCTACACCTAATGGCGACTGCTTGTTCCCTTCTTTGCTCATCACACATGTTCAGGATGGCACCTGGAGGATGTGAAGGGGGAGTGAATGGTGTTGGGTAAAACCTCACCCCATTTACAGGGCTTAACATTATTGGTGCAGGGAGCCTTCTGGGCTCGTGGACACTTCATGATCTTTACTATAAGCATAGGCAGGAGTTATGCATTCACGCATGACCTATAGGGTGATTGGCTTGTTAGGTGGAGACCCCCACCAGAATCCCCCACCCATTTAGCCCATTTATGCATAAATATGTAGGCTTTGAGTTGAATAAACGGAACTGCCTGACAGAACCCCCACCGCATCTGAGTGTTCCTTTGAGAGCTGGATAGGGGCCGGTGGATGCACTTACCTACCTCCTGGGCTGTCCCTCCTGCTCCCCCTCGCATGGGGAGAAAGAGGCAGGGGGTAATCTTCAGTCTCGTTCCCTTGATCCCAGCGCAGTTTAGCTAGTTGTCAGGTCGCTGGTGCGGGCGCCGACTCCCCCTCACCCCGACAATAAGTGGGAGCAAAGAAAGAAAGAAGAAAGGAAGAGAGAAAGAAAGAAAGAAAGAAAAAGGAAAGGATGAACGAACACAATAAAATGCTGAACTTTCAGAAGGAGAGAACAAACCTATAGTTACTACATTTGAAAAGGAGGGAGGGGAGGAGGGGTTAGGAAGTAATTAGGTAACGGACACAAGGAATAAGTACAATTTGTTATGATGAACATGCTAACAATATTGATTTGATCATCATATAATGCATACTGATAGTCAACTCTGTACCCCATAAGTATGTCTAATCAACATTTCAATAAACAAACAAACAAACAGGCATTCAAATACATGCCCTGCAATGTTTCAGCACAAGTAACACTGCATGTGAATAATTCTTCTAAATATGTTAGGCTTCATTCTAAAATTTTAGTGCATTCAAACAATGGAAGATAATTAATTGTATAAAGTGATAAAATCTTAATCAAATTTGAAAAAAAAAAATAAGAGCCAGCGAGAGAAAGAAAAAAAGAAAAGAAAACAAAACAAAAGAAAAACATCCAATAGAATGGGACCCACAATGTTTCCATATGTTGAAATGATCATAAATAGGCTATAAAAATAATTGTGTTTCTATGTTCCAGAAGATAAAATAGAAAATTGAAAATTTTGAGAGGTAATTAATTAAAAATTCATATAATATTTTTAAAAGAATAAAATCTTAGAACTGAAAAACTCTGGTTTTAACAGCAGATTAGATAAAACTGAAGAAAAAGATCATAAAAAGGTAGATGGAACAGAAAAAAAAATACTCAAAGTAACACACAGAGAAATAAAGGGACAGAAAATACAGACAGGACAGTTAGAATTATAGATGACATAATGGTTAAAATATATGTTCAACTGGAATCTAAGAGAAATTAGGGATGCAAAATGAAGCAGAAGCAATATTTAAAGAAATAAAGTCTGACTTTCCCAAATCTTACAAAAGATATCAGTCCATAGATTCAAGATGCCCTATAAATTTCAAGCAATATAAATAAAAAGAAATTCACTCAAAGAATAATAGCAAAAAACTCTCAAACAAAACAAAACAAAAACTTGTAAAGTTTAAAAAGAGACAAGAGAGATTATCTTTTAAAAAGAAACAATTTAAGGTACTTTTCTCCAAAGATACAAAGTAATCTGGAAGACGATGGAAGCATATCACCAAAACAATGAAATAAAATGTCTGTCAACCTAGAATTCGATACTAAAGGACACATTCAAGAATAAAAATTGGCATCATCTGTCAAATTTAAAGATACACAAAGTTCTGTACCTAGAAGTTCTACACTTAAGATCTACCCAAGAGTAGAAATATGCACATGTCTACACCAAGAGACATGTGTAAGTATGCTGATTACAGTATTTTTCTTATTAACCACAACTTGAAAACAATGCAAATGTTCATCAACTGTAGAATAGGTGAACATATTGTGGCATATTTATACAACAAAATGCTATACATTAGTAAAGATTAATGGCCATAGAAATGAAAAAATATCACAAGTGTACACAAAATATAGAAGCATGGACTATTTTTNTTTGAATTCAATGTTCATTCTTATAAGCACAGCATTTCACTGTTACTCCTGTATTGTCCTTCTTTCTTTCTCTCTCTCTCTCTCTCTTTCTTTCTCTCTCTCTCTCTCTTTCTCTCTCTCTCTCTCTCTTTCTTTTTTTAATGTAAACTAAAGGCTATAAATGATTTTAAAATCATGGTGCATCTGAACAAGAGCTCAGACTTTACCTTCCTAAAAAATTGAAAATGGAATAGAAGGCAAGACTTCTACCCAACACAAAATAGAGATAATGGCCTCTTGTGTACAGTGTGCTTCAACTATAAATCATACTCAGCAATGTGCAAGAATTGACAAAAGTAAAATCACTGCTGACAAGGCAAGTGAGGTAAAAATTAGTGAATTATCTTATTGTAACCAACTGGAGAGTTCATGAGCCATCTAGAAAGGACAACTGAAAAAAAGCTAGTTTAATCTCTGTCTAATTTCTTCCATGCGAGAATGCAGAAATGCTGTAATGTTTCAATTTAGGGACAGGGTTTCCAGATCTTCCAGTTCTTTGAGAAAATTAAAAATCCAAATTTTTATATGAAATATATATATATATATACATAAATATATATACACACACACACATATATATACACACACATACACACTTTACTTGTCTTGCAGTTTACAACACTGTGGGAACATTTTTCAGTTCAGAAGAAGTAGTTAAGAGATTAAGCCCTGCTTGTGATACCTCACAGAGCTATTCCGACAAAAGAAGGAGTTCATAACCCACTGGGTTGGGGACCTGTTTTAAGTAGGAACACAAAGGCTGTACCACAGAAGGAAGTGTAAAGCAAGAAAAACAATTTCTCACAGAGATTACAGGAAATTCTCATTTCATTTGGGGGGCTTAAAAAAAAAGTCATATACCTGAAAGAAGTTTACTGTGATTCAAGACTCAAGTGTTCATAAATATCATCTAAAAAAATTGAGCATCCTCTCTGGAGGAAGATAACATCATTAAAGGCATAAAATTATTTCTGCAAATACTTTTCAAAAGTCAAAAGTTCAGTACACAATGTAAGATAATCAAGAACAAGACAACACTTCTACACTGTTGGTGGGACTTTAAGTTAGCACAGCCAGTATGGAAAACTGTATGGAAGTTTCTCAAACAACTACAGATAGAACTGCCATACAATCCAGCAATCCCACTTCTGGGTATATATCCAAAGGAATGGAAATCATCATGTTGAAGGGATACCTGCACTCCCATGTTCATCGCAGCTCTATTTACAATAACAAAGATAGGAAACCAACCTAAATGTTCACTGACAGACAGCTGGAAAAGAAAAATGTGGTATATATACACAATGGAATACTACACTGCCATAAAAAAGAATGAAATTCTGCCATTTGCGGCAACATGTATGAGCCTGGAGAAAATTATGTTAAGTGAAATAAGCCAGACAAAGCAGGAGAAATACTTCATATCCTCACTCATAAGTTGTTGGGCAGCAGCTACCTTCCTAGCACAGATGGTTGCTACACCTAATGGCGACTGCTTGTTCCCTTCTTTGCTCATCACACATGTTCAGGATGGCACCTGGAGGATGTGAAGGGGGAGTGAATGGTGTTGGGTAAAACCTCACCCCATTTACAGGGCTTAACATTATTGGTGCAGGGAGCCTTCTGGGCTCGTGGACACTTCATGATCTTTACTATAAGCATAGGCAGGAGTTATGCATTCACGCATGACCTATAGGGTGATTGGCTTGTTAGGTGGAGACCCCCACCAGAATCCCCCACCCATTTAGCCCATTTATGCATAAATATGTAGGCTTTGAGTTGAATAAACGGAACTGCCTGACAGAACCCCCACCGCATCTGAGTGTTCCTTTGAGAGCTGGATAGGGGCCGGTGGATGCACTTACCTACCTCCTGGGCTGTCCCTCCTGCTCCCCCTCGCATGGGGAGAAAGAGGCAGGGGGTAATCTTCAGTCTCGTTCCCTTGATCCCAGCGCAGTTTAGCTAGTTGTCAGGTCGCTGGTGCGGGCGCCGACTCCCCCTCACCCCGACAATAAGTGGGAGCAAAGAAAGAAAGAAGAAAGGAAGAGAGAAAGAAAGAAAGAAAGAAAAAGGAAAGGATGAACGAACACAATAAAATGCTGAACTTTCAGAAGGAGAGAACAAACCTATAGTTACTACATTTGAAAAGGAGGGAGGGGAGGAGGGGTTAGGAAGTAATTAGGTAACGGACACAAGGAATAAGTACAATTTGTTATGATGAACATGCTAACAATATTGATTTGATCATCATATAATGCATACTGATAGTCAACTCTGTACCCCATAAGTATGTCTAATCAACATTTCAATAAACAAACAAACAAACAGGCATTCAAATATATGCCCTGCAATGTTTCAGCACAAGTAACACTGCATGTGAATAATTCTTCTAAATATGTTAGGCTTCATTCTAAAATTTTAGTGCATTCAAACAATGGAAGATAATTAATTGTATAAAGTGATAAAATCTTAATCAAATTTGAAAAAAAAAAATAAGAGCCAGCGAGAGAAAGAAAAAAAGAAAAGAAAACAAAACAAAAGAAAAACATCCAATAGAATGGGACCCACAATGTTTCCATATGTTGAAATGATCATAAATAGGCTATAAAAATAATTGTGTTTCTATGTTCCAGAAGATAAAATAGAAAATTGAAAATTTTGAGAGGTAATTAATTAAAAATTCATATAATATTTTTAAAAGAATAAAATCTTAGAACTGAAAAACTCTGGTTTTAACAGCAGATTAGATAAAACTGAAGAAAAAGATCATAAAAAGGTAGATGGAACAGAAAAAAAAATACTCAAAGTAACACACAGAGAAATAAAGGGACAGAAAATACAGACAGGACAGTTAGAATTATAGATGACATAATGGTTAAAATATATGTTCAACTGGAATCTAAGAGAAATTAGGGATGCAAAATGAAGCAGAAGCAATATTTAAAGAAATAAAGTCTGACTTTCCCAAATCTTACAAAAGATATCAGTCCATAGATTCAAGATGCCCTATAAATTTCAAGCAATATAAATAAAAAGAAATTCACTCAAAGAATAATAGCAAAAAACTCTCAAACAAAACAAAACAAAAACTTGTAAAGTTTAAAAAGAGACAAGAGAGATTATCTTTTAAAAAGAAACAATTTAAGGTACTTTTCTCCAAAGATACAAAGTAATCTGGAAGACGATGGAAGCATATCACCAAAACAATGAAATAAAATGTCTGTCAACCTAGAATTCGATACTAAAGGACACATTCAAGAATAAAAATTGGCATCATCTGTCAAATTTAAAGATACACAAAGTTCTGTACCTAGAAGTTCTACACTTAAGATCTACCCAAGAGTAGAAATATGCACATGTCTACACCAAGAGACATGTGTAAGTATGCTGATTACAGTATTTTTCTTATTAACCACAACTTGAAAACAATGCAAATGTTCATCAACTGTAGAATAGGTGAACATATTGTGGCATATTTATACAACAAAATGCTATACATTAGTAAAGATTAATGGCCATAGAAATGAAAAAATATCACAAGTGTACACAAAATATAGAAGCATGGACTATTTTTCATCAGGACAGAAGAGCATGTCTTTTTGTCTTCTATCTCCATTCTTGTAGTGAAGTGCCTGACTTATAGATCACTCCATAAATGGTTGTTTAATAACTCCTTAACCTTAGAGAAAGGTGAGGATAATAACAGAGCAATCTTTGTCCACCTGCTGCATGAAAATGAATATGTTTAGGAAAAGGGAAAGTTAGCTCAAAGCTATCATAAATAATAAATTTTCAGAGTAAAGTTCTTTGAAAAATTCATATAATATTTTTAAAAGAATAAAATCTTAGAACTGAAAAACTCTGGTTTTAACAGCAGATTAGATAAAACTGAAGAAAAAGATCATAAAAAGGTAGATGGAACAGAAAAAAAAATACTCAAAGTAACACACAGAGAAATAAAGGGACAGAAAATACAGACAGGACAGTTAGAATTATAGATGACATAATGGTTAAAATATATGTTCAACTGGAATCTAAGAGAAATTAGGGATGCAAAATGAAGCAGAAGCAATATTTAAAGAAATAAAGTCTGACTTTCCCAAATCTTACAAAAGATATCAGTCCATAGATTCAAGATGCCCTATAAATTTCAAGCAATATAAATAAAAAGAAATTCACTCAAAGAATAATAGCAAAAAACTCTCAAACAAAACAAAACAAAAACTTGTAAAGTTTAAAAAGAGACAAGAGAGATTATCTTTTAAAAAGAAACAATTTAAGGTACTTTTCTCCAAAGATACAAAGTAATCTGGAAGACGATGGAAGCATATCACCAAAACAATGAAATAAAATGTCTGTCAACCTAGAATTCGATACTAAAGGACACATTCAAGAATAAAAATTGGCATCATCTGTCAAATTTAAAGATACACAAAGTTCTGTACCTAGAAGTTCTACACTTAAGATCTACCCAAGAGTAGAAATATGCACATGTCTACACCAAGAGACATGTGTAAGTATGCTGATTACAGTATTTTTCTTATTAACCACAACTTGAAAACAATGCAAATGTTCATCAACTGTAGAATAGGTGAACATATTGTGGCATATTTATACAACAAAATGCTATACATTAGTAAAGATTAATGGCCATAGAAATGAAAAAATATCACAAGTGTACACAAAATATAGAAGCATGGACTATTTTTTACAAATATAATATTGAGCTAAGAACAAAAACATAAAGAACATAAAAACTACGTAACACATGTTTCAATTTATATAAAGTTCAAAAACAGTCAAAATTGAATGGAAGATTAAGAGCTACACATTTAGGAGACAAAGTTAGAAGAAAAGCATAAAATCTCTGAAACATTTTAAGATAATAGTTAACTTCAAATGAAACAAAGGGTTTTGTGAATGGAAAGTGACGACAGGGGAGGCTTCTGGGATGCTCACAACGTTCTGTTTCCTTACCAATTGTTTGTTAATTGATACTAGTTTTATAATGATTTATTAAGCAGCATATTTATGATTTAAGAACTTTTCTTTATGGGTATAAAGTCTTTTAAAAATAACAGCCAAAAAATATTTTTTCATCTTCTAGTTCCATTCAATCAATCACATTCTTGTTACTACCAAAGATTGCGTTGCAAATATAGCACTTGGGGATTGAAAGAGACAATAAAAATAATGTATCCCAATACTTTCACTATACAGATGAAACTGTCACCCAGATTAGTTGTAACCTAGTCAAGATCACACTGTGGTCATCTATGAAGATAATTAGTACAGGTCTCTTGGACTCCCAGTCAAATGTCCCAGTCAGCTTCATAATGGAACGTCTGAGAATCCATGAAGGAATCCATCTCCCTCAAACAGGTTGACTTGAAAGGGAGAGACTAAAGGTCACAAAACCTCTTTTTTCTAAGTCCAACCTGTATTACCAAAAAGTGAGAAATCTACAGAGAACTTCTGTCAGCTGCAGAGGAAATGCAGCCAGTTTCATTATGGGTCATGTGTTCAAGCAGGCTTTAAGTGCTCTGCAGCAAATGATAGTATAGCCATCCTCCTTTGTAAGGAGGATCATAGAGAGGAAAAATGCCATAAATAGGCTATCCCCTACTTAGACAGTGGTGTAGTAAAAGATTTAAATCCAAGTCTTTGAATTATAACAAATATTAGGGTTAGGGTAAAATAAAGTATGAAAGCATCATATGATAGAAGGGTATGTGGCCATTACAAAATGGGTAATTTTAGAGTATTTAATAGTATGGAAATTCTCTCAGCATAATATTGGCAAACAGGTCACAAATCCTGCAAATAGCTGTGAATATCTATAAAGTACCTGTAAAGTTGTTATAAAATCTACAGTTTAAAAATATAGTTTAGAAATTTATTTTCATCTAGATCTTGATTTCTGTTTTTACATATGTTGATATGTGAGTTTTTGCAATAGAGTGCTACTAAAAATTGTGATGCTGCAGTGAGCAAATACAGAAGTATTCTGTGTATTGGATTCTATGGGAAGTAGTCCTCTGCTCCCTTCATATACAATAAATACGTAGTGCAAACATACAAAATTTAGATATATACACATGTACTTACTACATGCCCAAGGGAATTATCTGGAATTATCCTCAACTACTTTTTTCTTGGCTCTCACTTCCAATCAGTCCCTGATTTCTGTCAAGCCTATCTCATTTACACCTCTCTAATCTTCCTCCTTTTCTCCCTCCTTTCTGTCATGACTCTTGTATCAGTCCCTCAGCATTTCTTCTGGAAAACTGAAACTCAATCTAATGTCCTATTTTAGTGGCTGTTTCTTCTAGATGATATGTCTACATTTCACCTTTCCAAGCCAGCACTGCCTGGTTACAATAACTCATCTTTTAAAACATCACCGCTATGAAGAAATCTTCCCCCAAATTTCCAAAAATCCACCTAAATTCTAAGTCTGATAGGTTTCCTTCTTTCTCCCTTTGCCTTGTTTATGCCTCTATCATAATACATATTTCCATAGTACTGAGTTTATGTCTCACATCAGGACAGAAGAGCATGTCTTTTTGTCTTCTATCTCCATTCTTGTAGTGAAGTGCCTGACTTATAGATCACTCCATAAATGGTTGTTTAATAACTCCTTAACCTTAGAGAAAGGTGAGGATAATAACAGAGCAATCTTTGTCCACCTGCTGCATGAAAATGAATATGTTTAGGAAAAGGGAAAGTTAGCTCAAAGCTATCATAAATAATAAATTTTCAGAGTAAAGTTCTTTGACCTCTGTTCCTCACTTTGATCATGACACCAAGTCAAAGCTTTCAAAGATTTTCAAATTAACTTGTAGATGCTTTGCAGCACTGCTATCTGCACCTGAAGACAGATAGTTTCAGGATAGAAGAGGCTTTAGAAGGCTAGTGCTAATAAGGAGGGGGATATTTGCTTCACAATAACTTTAAGAGTCTATCATGGCTAGTCATTCAAAGAATTGGGTTTGATAAATTAAATAATACCCCTAAACTTAAATTCACTCTGGACGCCCCCTTGCCCCCTTTATTTTCTTTTATATTTTTAGTTTGAGTTCTGCATAGCAAACATGGTCATAATTATGCACACCACCTTTATTTTCTTTTTATTTTCTTTTATATTTTTAGTTTGAGTTCTGCATAGCAAACATGGTCATAATTATGCA
>NW_007732026.1:41083-41973 GCF_000696425.1 Galeopterus variegatus
AGCTTCTTAATGAATGTGCATCTAACCACAGAAGCCTAGGGAGCCCAGCCATGATGGAACAACTGCTCAAACGAGTTCAGACCAATTTGTTGAACCACAATATCATGAACTAAATAAATGGCTGTTGTAGAAGCTAATTAATATAACTGCCTTGTTCTTTAGTTTCCTCATCTGTAAAATTGTAGTAGCATATTATCTGTCTCATATCGGTAACTTGAGGATTAAATGAGCAAACATATTAAAATGCAGTGAACAGTAAGAACTAACAATGGTAATTATTATTTGATTTAACATACTTTTGCTTGGAGCAAGTTACTCAAAGAGTCTTTGTTCTGATCTGTCATATGTGAAATGTGATTTATGGATATACTCACTAGAAAACAAAGTGAGAAAAACACAATTTCGTGGTAAATGCAATATCCTTGTTACCCTTAGAGGTAGCGTGACCAAACTTTAGTGTTTCCTCAAGAATTATTGACTTCAACTTACATTCTTACAAATACTGCACAGGTGAGTAAACTGCCTCTACCTAAAAGGAAATAATGTCAGACTTTGGATATATATTAAATAAATGTTTATAGAATGCTCAGGTCTTTTGATAATAGTATGTGAAGGCAAAGCATGTAACATCATCAGTATTTTTAACCAGCAATTTATTGTGTCCTAAGCACCATGGAAATCACTCTATTGTTAATAACATAAGCTCCTAATTCTCTATATTAATTTATTCATTGTCTGCAATAAGTAGAATGACTTTTGTTTAACTAATATATTCCTATTAAGAACACTTTCAAGTTGCTTATATAACTTTTGCTAGAATTTAGTGCAATGAAAGATGAGAAATACTGTCCTTTTCAGGACACTCCAGCCATGAACCACTTTGAAACCAA
>NW_007732026.1:42438-63925 GCF_000696425.1 Galeopterus variegatus
AAGGTTCTGTTATTAAGAAGCAAGTGGAGAGTATATATTGATGGCAAAAAGCAGTCTCTGCCTCAAATTCTCTTTCTTTTTTTGGTCATCTCTTCTTTGTTCTAGTAATCATTTCCTTTAAGCAGAAGCCTCACGCTGAAGAAAATAAACATGACATCTATATGAGAAAAATTTCTTAAATACTGTGTTCTTGATCCCAAATGGGTTTTGCTTTTAAGTTTTGCGGGGGATTTTTTAGTTTGTTTTTCCCTATTATTTTATTCAAGATGCCTTTTTGGACATTATCAAATATACAGATGCACCACCATTACCTTAAGCCTCCCTGAGCCTGTTTCCTTGACTATTAAATAGAAGGAGCAACGCTTTTGCCCTGCTTACTTTCACATGGATACTTCAGTAATAAAAGGAGATGATGGATGTAAAAATATTTTGTGACCAACAAAGCCTTATGTAAATGTAAAAGATCAAAATTAGTATTAGTTTAGTGGCTGTACCCAAGTGTTATATTGATTCATTTCACAAAAGTTCTTGTCTCAAAGGAGAGAAGATCTATACACTGCCCTGTATTTACCATGAAATGGATAAAAGTTGCCTTCTTTTTGCAATTTCTTCTGGCATCTTTGAGTAACCCAGAGCAAAGAGGTCAGCTGAGTCATATTTCCCACAACAGTACGAACCTAGCAAGTGTATTTTTGCCACTGGCAAAGCACTTGTGAATCTTAACATTCACGGTCAGTGCTTATGGGCTGACAGCTGGGATTTAAAATACTTGTAGCTAAATCATAAGAGCAGCTGAAAAGCACAAGCCATCTGCTGCCGGTGTGCACTCAAATACCCTCAAATTCATCAAATACACATTGACACCCATTAACAAAACATTTAGCAGTGCAAGTTCTCTTCAGTAGTTTTATTTGGAGTTAGCTCAAAAAGGTATCAGTAAGCTTTATGTCTTATTCATAGGAAACGGTCACTGTCCGCAGCCCAGCATATTCTGACAGTGTTGTTCACATGGCAACATCCATCAGACCCAGTGGAAGTTGGTGGCCTGGCACATCTTGGCTTTGCACTTCATCTGTCTGGACTGGATATTTATTGAATAGGTGCTTCCAGTGTAGACAGAATTTTGTCTATCTCATTACAACCTCTGCATTGACTACAAAAATAGCCAGAGTGCACAACAAGTCCTGAGCTTAATTTCCAGGAAGCTGAAGTTACATCTGCAGTTTATTTTTTTATTTTTTTTAATGTTTTGTCTTTTCCGTGATCAGTAAGGGGATCGCAACACTTGGCTTGGTGTCGCCCGCCCCGCGCTCAGCCAGTGAGCGCACAGCCATCCCTATATAGGATCTGAACCCGCGGCGGCAGCACCGCTGTGCTCCCAGCCCCACACTCTCCCGAGTGCGCCACGGGGTCGGCCCTGCAGTTTATTTTTGCTCAAGTTAAGTGCACATATCTACATGTGCTCATGCTATCCTGACCATCATGTGTCACATGTGCTATGAAGACCTCCACCAAGTTTTCCCACTGTTTTCTATATTGGCCTAACCTTTCATGAATGCTACGTGAATACCTTGATTACTCCCAGTAGAAATTTTAATTATTTTTTATTGGAAAATAATTGGATTAAACTATTTTTTGTAACAAGCTGTGAATGATTTTTCATTTAAGTTCTTATATCTTAATAGAAGATGTACATTAAACAGGGTTCTCCAGAGAAACAGAACTAATAGAAGATTTATTATAAGGTTTCGGTTCACATGATTATGGAGGGTGAAAAGTCCCAATCTGCTTGATGCATTAAATTAACTTTCAAAAGGTGCTTTATAATTAAAAAGAGGTCTTCCAAGCCAGCTAGCCAGCTATGGCCTTCTCTAGTGGATTGTGTTCAAACATAGATTTATTCTTACTTATACTATTATTTTTTCTCTATTTTGATAAAATATAAACAATAAGATACAAATCTATATACTTTTTATGATATTATGAAATATATATGAGGTCTTTTTCCCAGTTCCTGTCCCTTTCTTGGTATATAACTCCTAAAATCCTTGGAATCTCCAAAGCGCTGTCTTTTTATGTGCTAATGAGTTGACTAATGTCTGGCAGCCCCTAGAGGAGCTTCAGGATGGGGGCTGGCCACAGAAAAGACCAATGCAGGACATTCAGCCCAGCCCTTCCCAACCTCTGGGAGGTTCCTGGAGGGTGGCACACCCAGGGAGGGCATGGAAGCTCTTGCACCCCTTCCACACACCTCCTTCTAAGCATCTATCCTTTGTAATACCTTTATAGTAAATGGATAAACATAGTGTTTCTCTGAGTTTTGTGAACCACTCAGCAAATCAATCAAACCCGAGAACGGGTTTGAGGGGACCCCAATTTATACTTGGTAGGTCAGAAGTTCCAGAGGCTTGGACTTGAGACTGGGATCTGAGTGAGGGACATTCTTGTGGACTGAGCCCTTAACCTGTGGGATCTGACACTATCTCCAGGTAGATAATGTTAAATTAAGTTTGGTCTAAACGTTTCTTCAGACGAATTGGACCACAACCTAACTTTCTGTGTAGTCAGACTAACCTATTCCTATAAGTTAACTTGATGTGTAAGTAGACCGTAGCCTACTCTTGTAATAAGTAGCCAAGCCTCAGCCAATTAAAGGCAGTGAGTTGTTCTGTACCTCACTGCCATTTTCTGTATGTCACTCCCCTTTTTCTGTCTATAAATCATAACTGGCCATGTGGCAGGGGTGGAGTTGCTCTGAATCTGTTCTGATTCTAGAGGCTGCCTGATTCATGAATTGTTCTTTGTTCAAGTTAAACTCTGTTAAATTTAATTCATCTAAAGTTTTTCTTTTAACATTAATACTAGGCTAGAATCAAATTAGAGAACACCCAGTTGGTGTCCACTGCAGAACTACTTCTTGTTTACTGGTGGGGAGAAATCCCCACACATCTGCTGTCAGAAGCATGCTATATATAGTGGCATGTCAGAAGCATGCATGGAGTATAGTGGAAGAAACTGAGAATGTTTTTTTCACAGATTTATGGCTTAGCAAGACCTGAAAAATCGCACCTAAACAGAGATTTTCTGATAAAAGTTGTTCAGAAAATAAAAGTAGAGGAAGGAGACTGATGCCTAGAGCCAACCTATGGCCATTTGTTACAAGCATATGCAATGTGGCTGCTGCAGCTCAAATCTAAATTTTTAATTTAATTAATTTCAATTTAGATTTAGAAATTGAAATGGTATACAATTTTTTTTTATTATTAATCATGACTCAAAACACACTTCAACCAGTGAAATTTTAGTGTCTAAATTGAGATGGGCTGAAAATGAAATTTAATAGGAAAAAAAGAACATAAAATGTATCACTGATAATTTTAGCATTAATTACAAGTTGAAATAATAATGTTTTGGAAATATTGGGTTAAATGAAGTGTATTTTTAAATCAATATCACCTATATTTTTCAACGTTTCCTTACTATGGCTACAATCACATTTAAATGTACCTGTTACTCACATTACATTTTTACTGGACAGCATTGCCAAAAGGACAAAATCAGCAAAGCCCTCTCTGTCTTGATTTTTGCCTTTACTCTCAGTGAAGTTTACTTTAAATTTCTTTCTATCACCCCATCCAAGAGTCCAGATCCTTGAATCTCTAGATTTTCCTGATTTTGTTCCAATATATTCTCCAGGTAACAGAAATAACAAAAATTGTCTTAGAGCAGGGAGTGTTCCTAATCCCACTGCCAAAAAAAAAAAAAGAAAGGAAAGTAGACTTAGGAAAATGTAGACCACCACAGCAATGCATTTGTATGTGGAGAAGACAAGAGGTTAAGTCAGAAAGAAAACAGTTTCTGGACAGCTCAAAACTTACTTGAAGCCAATTCCCAATAAGATGTTTTTACAAATAACGTTTAGTGCCAAATCACATGTTTCACATACAGCATAAATTGAAAAACCTTTTCACCAATTGTTTAAGGGACCTAACTAAACCCTTAACATTACTTAAATGGGAGATATATTCTGAATGCTAATAAACCAGTTGCTAATAATATTCTACCATGATTAATAAAAGTAATTCATATTTCAGTAAGTAATAATCCTGGGAGTAATTTTGGAAAACTTTTATTTCTGAATTAAGATTAGATTCAGATTTTCTTGGTAGTACGATGGTTACATTTAAGGAAAGAGTCTAAACATTTGGGAATAAATAGTTGTCTGAGGCAACATCATATCATTGTATAACAAAAAGTAACCAAACTCATTATTTTTAAATGTTGTTCTGTATGATCCTTTGGGTTTTCCCAAAGGTGGTGAAAATGCCTTTTGGGAGAGGAGATCAGAGAAGAAATGCACCTCCTGACTCCCAGTTACACCTTAACCAAGGGGAGCTTCTCTGTTATTAGAGAGGACCTAAGACAGTGGTTCAATGTGCAGGCTCTTAACTCAAACAAATTTGGGTCTATATCCTGACTTCACCACTTAATGGATGTGGGATCTGAGCAAATTTCTAAACAGGAAATACAGGCATGGTAACATTTACTTCACAGTGGTTTCTTAGCATTGAGCTTTACATGTAGGTAACGATTATCTTCTCAGTCTAAAATAGCTATTAGAGCTTATCTGTTTTATAGATTCGGCTTCTGGTAAGATTCAGTTTGATCTTAAAATTCCAAGATAAAATATTTTATAACCTCTAATTTGGACCTTGTTTATTTTTGTTTTAGATCTATGCTTGAGAAAATCTGCATACCTAAAGTAGAAAACCTGAGTGAGACATTCTTTCAACAATGTGGATGAGTGTGATAACTGACCAGTCTACAGGCTAGAAGTAGTGTTTCTCCACATTTGTTATGAAACCATAACCTATCCCAACACAGCTGATCAAAAATACAAGCCAAGCTATAAGTGAATATACAGATGATGAGTTTCAGTGGAACAACTCTTATTCCTGTCTCTCTCTTATTCACCTGTGGTTTGGGTCCCAAAATATACAGAAAAAAATGACAAATAGTAGTACAAATTTTAATTCATGTGCTTACCAACCTTTCTCCTTATTGATTTCTGCTGAAAATCATCAAAGATTTTTAAAGGAAACTTGAGAAATCAGAAGGGTTTTTTGTTTTGTTTTTTGTTGTTTTTTTTTTAATTTATCCTCTTCCTGCAAATTACTGTTTATATTTTGCTCCCATACCTTTATTCCATCACTTAATCATTATTCCTGCCTCAAACTTTGAAAATGCAATGATTTTCACCTGGAATCCTCCTTTTAATTATCTTTCATTTATTGAAATCTCCTCATTCTTCAAGACTTCTTCAAGTTCTTCAAGAGAACTAAAGTCTCCTATTATCTACAAAGGTTTCTTTGATGGCTGTGGTTAATCTCCTCTCTTATTGCTATACATTTTTTTCTAACAATTTGAATCAATGCTACAAACTCAGTCCTTAGTTATTTTCCCTCTTGTTTTGTGTGTATTCATTTTGCCACTGAACTGGGTTGCAGATTCCTTCAGGGCCCAATTATAAACATAAGCTAGATATAGGAAAAATGCTTGTCAATTAGTTTTTCAGCAAGGGCTTCAAGCCAACTATTAATTTAAAGAGCAGATTGGGCACCAGTGAAAACCTCTTATACTAATAGCACGTAGATGTTAAACCAGTGTGATATGCTGCAAGGCCTGTTTCAAACTTTTAGCATACCCAGGCGTAAACACAACAAAAAGCTGGCCATTTGCCATCCCAATCTCCTGGTATCTTATATCCATCTTAAATTTTACCCTGGTTAATTGGAGTCAACATAAAGTTATATTGGGAAGCTATCCCATCATAAAACATAAAACAGGGTTGTATTTTCTCCAAAACATTTCTTTTCTTTGGGTTACGTTGTAATCTCAACATGTTTACCAGCTCAGGATGCCAGTCATATGACAATGGAAACAGTGCTAATGGTTAGCTTTGCCACCCTCATTCTAACCTCTTGCCAATTGGTAAAATAATCATATCACCTGCTTAGACAGACTTATTGGCAAAGGATCTTTCAGAATTCTAACTTGTCAATTGTAAAGGAAAAAAAAAAATCTTTTCCCAAAGTCCTCTCCCCACACAAATAAATTGAGAGTCTCCAGAGTTAGGAAATAAAGTTTCACTTCTCACTTGGCCACACACTCTTCTCACACATGGCACAATCCCCAGAACCGGATGCTGAACCTTTTGCACAGCAATGACCAAGGAATAGAGGACTCCACCCATCCCCAACATGCTGCTGAGATCACAAGCTGGGACTCTTTTGTGATGTATATAATATTCATATTGTAATAAGTGGATTTTCATTAAAATTAAATTAATTTCTGCATGTTTAATTTATCATCATCAAAAATGGCTTCTTTGACTCTGAATAAATTCATAAGTAAGAAAAGTTATTTCACAGGGTTTAGAAGGGAAGGAATAAGTGGAATAATACTTAGACTTAAGCTGAGTACAAGAAAAGAAAGGAAACCTTTGCCATTTATCAGGGTCTCGTCTAGGGACTATTGACAAACATGGGGAGTAACAAACTGGACCTGTGATCACATTTTGTGAAATTTGTAAATAGGGCTGGGATAAGGGAGATTTTTTTTACCCTTGGACCCTTGGACTTAACTCTATTTCACAAACAGTGTGCTGTACATTATCCTGAGTCTTTTTATTAGACTATAAATTCCTTAAATAAATGACTCATTTTTTATTACATTTATTGTTTCTATTATGTGCCAGAAACTATTTCAATTAAATTTTCTCTCCCATATTAATCTACCATTTTAAATTCTCAATAATATTTTATACTTAAAATATTTCAGTGCTATAGTGTTATCTTCCTGAATACCACTTATTTTATAGTACAGAATGTATAAAAGTCATAGAAATCAGATGACAGCTGCAGAAATAATAAAATAGACCCAATGAATTATTTGACATTAACTTTTATATGTTATCTATCCTTTTCTCTTAAGAGCGGAGTGTAAAATACTAATGTATTTGCCATTTCACATTATTTGGATTCTGTATGAGAAAATGAACATTTTATGAATATAAAACAAGACACTTTTCTTTATTTATATAAAATATTTCTGCTTTTAGTGCCATTTATTCCTTTGTCAATGTACTACTTATAAAACATAGCTACTCAACTAGTTATACATATTATTCTTGGATATCTGTAGAGCTTCTGCTTTTATGATCAGAACTGATTCTTGTCTGAAAGAAATAAGTAATGCCTTACTTAAATTGAAGATGAATTTCAAACAACTTATGCAAAACAACAAATGTTCAGAGATGCTGTTTAGGAGCACATTTAAACAAAACATGAATAACTGTGAGAGATTTCCCAGGAATCAGTGTACAATTCTTGCTAGAGAGCGTGAGTCATTTATATGTCCTGGGACATCTCAGGAAGAGGTAAGAAAGTATCAAACATCACCAGTGGCTACTTCAACTAAGGTAAGACCCCACATAAATCATATTTATGATTATCTAGAGATATGACAGTATTTTCATGGGCAACGAACAAATTTGGGATTGAATATTTAACTACCTTCTTATCTCTAAATTTCAAACATAACATAAAATATCTTCCCCTATATCTTGCTACAAATTTACTTTACTACTCAAATTTCCACAAAAATATTCAGTTTAAAGTCTAATTGAAGTATCAGATATAATCCTTTTATCCTTCCTATTAGGATAGTTTCCTGTATGTGCATTTGTGTGTGTGTATTAAATACCTATTTTCAGTTCTTTGTATGAAGGAGACTTATGACATTCTTAATCATTTATAACACAATCTAAGTTAGTTTAACCATATTAGTTTTCTAATTCAGCCAGGAGACCATAAACATTTTCATATAAACTAGGGAAAAATTTAGAGTGAAAGGGGAGTTATTAATCGTTATTCCAGAACAACATGTATAACTGGGATTGTTCAAGGAAAACTGGGATATACAATGGCTTTGCCCATAGTTCTGGCTGTGGAAAGTGAGTTAAGAAAAATTTTTTACTGGTGAAATGAAAACCAAGTTAACATTGGAAACTGCTCTATTTGGGGGATTCACCAGCCCTTCCCAAAATTAGAGGTATAAATTTGAGATTTACGAGTGTGAATCAGTCCTGAGAATAAAGGGTTTGAAGAAATGAGGTGTGAGGATAAGTTTAGACAAAAGAAAAAGAGTGATAGCAAAGAACAAAGGACAGGAAGCTGGGTGAGGTTATGATGGTAGGAGATGGCAATAAGGTCAAGGAAAAAAAGGATTATGAGTTCTTGAATATCACTTCTTGATATTCACCTCTCGCAATGACCTCAAACCACTGCCACCCCAACTCATGAAGTTCCCAAAGGATATTTTGCTGAGGAAAACTGTAGCAGCAATTTAGCATTATCTGAATGTGTGTTTGATAGCCAAATGCAAGCCTACCAAGTAATCTGTGCTGAATCATAAGGCAGAGTTTGTCTCCATATTTTTTCCCGAACAGGTTCATACGAAAGAGACCTGTCACCCTTTCCACTAGGGTATGCATAAGCAGAGAGATGCAGAAGGCAGAGGAGAGGCCCCTTGCCTGCCACTCCTAGTGTGTTCAGGAGGGTGTAACAGCATGAAAGAAAAAAGCTGGGGTAGCAAGCACTGGATGAGAGTCATACCCACGTTCATGACATTTTGACATACAGTGTCTTCACTGTATGGTACAAATGAACCTATTCATTTACTTAGGTAAAGCATAAATTGGCAATTCCTACTTCACTCTCTTTGTTAGATAGTCAACAATATACTCTAGTAATTCATAATGAAGGCAGCACCAAAACAAGTTAGGCAAATCATGATTTTGCCATAGTGCAACATTTCTGTCTTCTGCAATTAATGAGCTAATAGTTTATGTCTATGTCATAAATAAGTAGACATTGGAAAGAAACTCTTGAATATACTACCTTCTCTTCCTACATATCCCCATTTAAATAGGTAGTTTTAAACTTTTTCTGCTCTTTGTCAAAGAATTATTTTGACCTTGTCAATATAAGAATTGGTGCCCTCTTCATAAACTAGAAAATAGAGATTAGTTTTTTAAAAAATCACTAAAGTAGGTTTTCAAGATCAAGATGCTAGTATGTGGTGGCATTGGAACTCAAAACATATAATTTGATTATAACAGCATAACCTTCCCACAATTCAAAAATATCATTCCAGATATAACATTACTAGAACAGAAAGAGCTCAAAATAAATTAGGTGAAGAGTAAAATTATTTATAAACCAGGAGTAACACATTCCATTTTGGCCTTATGGAAGCCAATTTAAGTACATTAGGTTATACTCTCTGTCTTATTCTTCCTTTATCCATTTCTACTTTTCTTCATGTCTGTATAACTCTGTGCACATGTGTATTTGTATAGAGGTGAGGGTAAGAAGTACTTGTAGTCTTTTCAAAGTAAGTAAGTAATCCTTTTTATTAAAAACAATGTTTCCATTTTTCTATATCTTTTGTCTTTAAACAATCAATATAGTCTTTCTTAAATTTGTCAATTATATTTTAGGTTTTTTTTTCTAAAATTATATTTGGCTAGTACATATCCCTCAATTGTGTCACAATTTGTGTCCTTGAAGCCTTAGTATTTCTTTAATATTTTTAAAGTTTTCTTTAAGCCTGAATCTCTATTACTAGTTGGATTTTGCATTGTAAAGACAGTAAAGAAAACCCCATATTAATAAAATAGTCTTTTAAGAAGAGAATTTAACTTAGATTTCTAGTTCTGGTCCTTCAGTTTTCTAATGAATTAACAGAGATATGCTTTTTCCAAGTAAAAGTGCTTTATCCTTAAAAAATGGTCACTATTAAATAATGGTTATCACTACTACCCCAAGAACATATCATGATGATATTAAACTGTGAAGTTTGTTTTATCCCAGTGTAGTATATTGAATTATGTCTCCCCTAAACTCCCTGAAGCTTGAATTGTGTCCCCTGAGTTTTATGTATTAGAAACTTAGCCCCTACTGTGACTGTTAAGAGGATGGGAAATCGTATTATGGTAATTGAAAGGTGGGCCCGTGAAGAGGTGATTGGATTGTAGGACTGTGCAGTAGTGAATGGATTAATAATGGTGGTTGGGGCATGGTTTGGAGGGCTTTAAAAGGAGAGCGTATGAGGAGGTTAGTCTCTCTCTGCTCTCTTTGCTTCCACTATCTTGCAATGTCAGACCCCTGGGTCACTGCTGCCACCACCAGATGGACTTTGGACTTCCCAACCTCAGAAACTGTAAGCAATATTTTTTTTTTTTTTATAAATCACCCAGTTCCAGGTATTTCATTATAAGCAGCAGAAATGGACTAATACACCTGGTTGAAAGAACAAACAGCTAACTTTGTTGGAAGAGAGAGAGAAAAAATATGTGCAGATAGATAAATTGATAGATTATTGGTTGATAGATATAGATTTCAGATACATATCATGGCCATCCTTCTATATTATTTGAAATTTCTGTGTTATTTATTCTCTTTATGTTAGCCTAAATCTGGGCAATTTAGATATTCTGAGTCTTTTAATACAATTTTTAAATGGAAATTACTATAACTTGAGCTTTATAAATGTAGAAAGTATGATGTGTTTTTTTATTAAAAAAGAGTGGTAGGCTTTCATTAGGTTTCTCATGTCTGAAAGTCATTTTTCTTCTCCATTGTCTCAGAGCCGGTTGCATTACATTGTTCAGGAAGAGTCAGCAAATATAGGATTCTTCTTGTGGAAGTTTATTATTACCTTATTGCCAGACGAGTCCTTAAGCTCTAAAGGCCAGGTGCCACAACCACTAATGCATTCCCCTATGGCTCTCGTTTTATTTATGTTTTTATTTTTCAATTTTTTTTCCAATTTTATTTATATTTATTTTGGGGGTTACAGTGTGTTGCTTCAATATATTCATATAGGGCACAATGATTCACTTACAGTGGATAGCACAGTTTTGTACCCGTTAGTCCAACTCTTCTGCTTCCTTCTCCGTCTCATCTTATATTGCATTTCTATTTTGACTACAAAAGTAAAACAAGTTTCCAGCAGGTTTAGAAAACAGAAATTATTCACTCTTCCACCTAAACATTCTTCCATTTTTTCACCCTGCCTTGTTTCATCAACCTATTTTGCACGTTTGTAAAACTAGTGTATATATTAGTTCTGGCCTATATTTCAGCATCTGATCATTGCAAGAGGAAGCTAATATGGGATGTACCAGCAATTATTTTTGAACATCTTGATTTTCCCTGATAATGGGCTGTTCTTTAGTAAATGTATGATCTATCTGTATGTCCAAGAAACATAACCTATCTTCATTCTTATATGAAGCAGAACAGTATTACCCATTTTTTCCCTCACTGCCTTATCACCACTATAAAAACTTTAATTTCCTTTGCAAGCTTTTAAAAGAGGCTTGCTCAATCTTTAGGTCTCAGATCTAGAATCTAGGACATGAATGAGATAATATTTTACCAAGTACAAATATATTTGAACATAAGCAGAGTGGCCTTTCTGAAAGCTGCAACATTTAGCACAGATTGTTCTGCCATGCTTACACAGAAAAATAATGTTGACCCTTCTAAATAGGAGATTACAGTGGAAATGTCAAAAAGTCTATTGTTCTCTTTTCTTCATTTGAACATTTTTGTTATTTTACTGACATCAATGAGAACCATATCGAAACACTACAATTCTAAAAAGCCAACAGAAAATAACACACAACAAAAGGATATCCAGACTGGTATTTCTTATATTATTGGAAAAACTGAGGTTTGTATTTATTTCTTACACAGGAACATTTCTTTTTCTCACAAACATTTCTATGAATAGGCTATAAAGAGAATATAATGTTTTAGCTTTTATTTTTGATCCATAAGTACTTACATTCTATGATCTCCCTGTTACATAGAAGATCATTACTCAATTTTTCAATTAGCATCCCTTGTATGCATACATTTTAACAGTCATTCATTCAACAAATACTTATTGAATGACTACTATGTGCCAGACACTGTTGTAGGTTCACAATAGTGAACAAAGATTTCTGCATTTGTAAAGCTTTCTTTCGAGTGAGGAAAGGCAGACAACAAACAAAAGAATTCAATAAATATAAATGCTAGAAAGAGATGAGTGCTGTGGAAAAGCAAGTAGAATAGAATAAGGGGGATCAGGAATGCTGGGGGAGAATAATTTGCAGTATTAAATAGTGTGGCCTGGGTAGTTTCTAGGCAGAAAAGGCAGTAAGAGCAAAGTGCCTATAAAAAGTGTCTTATGTACCAGGAAAAAATAAGCTGAATGAAGGTAAGAATAGTGAGTCGAGGCCAGGCCAGTCCTGAAGGTCTGGAAACATAGGACTTTGTGGGCCATTGTAAGTTTTCTTAAAATGAAAAGGGACTTTGTGGGCCATTGTAAGTTTTCTTAAAATGAAAAGGAGTTTTCTTTTATTCTCAGAAAATAGGAACCCCTGCAGAGTTGTCAGATTTAGCAAATAAAAAGACGGAGTTTTCTTTTATTCTCAGAAAATAGGAACCCCTGCAGAGTTGTCAGATTTAGCAAATAAAAAGACAGTATACCCAATTAATTTTAGATAAACAATCAATACTTTTCAGTATAATTATGTCCTATGCAATATACTTGAGATACACACTAAAACTCATTTGAATGATTGTAGTATGTATGCACCGTGTAATATTTAGGATATACTTAACTTCTAAAATATTAATATGTGCTGCTTATCTAAAATTCAAATTTAACAGGGTATTTTATATTTTATTTTGCAACCCTAAACCATGAGAATGTTGTAAGCAGAAGAATTGCATGGCCTGATGTCATTTAAAAAGATCACTTTGGCTGCTGCCTAGAAAATGGCAGGTTCAAGGGCAGAAACAGGAAGACCATCTGAGTGTCTTTTGCAGAGGTCCATGTGAGAGATCATGGTGCCTGGAACCAGAGTGATAGACAGCAGGAGAGAAAAAGTGATAATAAAATGTAGGGCTAGGAAAGAAAAAGGAAAAAAATGTGAGACATTTACTTACTTATTGCTATACATACCAACAGATACAGTTTCATTAATTTAAACTAATTGATTATAGGGCCACTTCTGTCTAAAAATAAAAATATGATAAAACAAAGGAAAGAGAAAGAATGCCTCACTGCAGACCTGAATAAGAAAGTAGAAATGCAAAGGAGGACACTAGTCTAAAAATCAAAACACGTGGGTCTTTTGTCACTTGTTTGTTTGTGACTGCAGATAAATCACAAACTCTGAGAGCTCTAATTTACTCTTTTGTAGGTGTGGATAAAAAAGTTCACCTTCCTTGCCTCACCGGGTTATTGTGAAGACCAGATGAACATGGATCCTTATGATTGTCTGCAATGTGTCATGTAAGTACTAGTCTCTATAAAAGTATTGAAGTCACAGGGAAATCCTATGGATAAGATTAAGCAAGTGGGGAAACAAAGGATTCAGTAAACTATTTGATGGAGTTTGGATGTGTTGTCCCCTCCAAAACTCATGTCGAAATTTGATCTCCAATGTGGCAGTGTTGGAAACTGATTGAGTCATGGGGTCGGATCCCTCATGAATGGATTAATGCTCTCCCTGGGGGAAGGGGGATTAATGAGTGAGTTCTCATTCGATTAGTTCCCAAGAGAGCTCATTGCTTAAAAAGACCCTGGCACCTTCTCTCTGTCTCTCGCTTCCTCTCTCTTGCTTCCTCTCACCATGTGATCTGCTTGTACCTACCGGCTGCCTGCCACTTTCTGCCATGAGTAGAAGTCTGAGGCCCATGCAAGATGCAGCTGTCCCAGAATCGTAAGCCAAATAAACCTCTTTTCTTTATAAATTACCCAGTCTCAGGTGTTTCTGTTACAGCAACACAAAATGGACTAAAACACTATAGAAACATCATATTTCTTACTTCAAGGAAAGAGAACTAAAAAATACTTTCTTTCAGGTAACAAATTAAAGAACAGGAATTTGCAATGATCTTTGGAAAACTGTATGTCTCCATTTTATCTTTCTTTTCACCATGTCACCTTCTTTCAAGAGAAGAAAGCAGACAGCAGACAGCATATATTGGCACAAATCCTTTTCAGTGTAATGCGGTTTTTCACTGAGAGAAAAGTAAACTTCATGAACACTCAATTGCTTTTTATCTCAGAAAATTACTTAGGAATCACAGTGGAATACAGTCAAGGTGATTAATGAGAATACAATGTAAGATTCTCCTATGACCCCAATGAGAATAGATTGGTGTTGGAATCAGTGTGTGAAATGAGGTGAGGAACAGAAAAAAATGTTGCCAGAATCCATCTATTAATTCATCCATGGATTCACTTAAAAATTACTTCCTGAGCACTCACTATGTATAAAAGTTTATGGGATATTAAAAAATAAGTAAAACAAAACCACTACTCTCAAACAATATGGACACCAACTATTAGAATATTAGGTATAATGTGATAAGCACTATAGGAGAAATATAGGTAAATGTGCTATAGTATTACAGAGAAAAGAATGGTCACCATGAGTGTCGGTCAGAAAAATGCTATGCATATGGCAGCCATCATCAGGTAATGCCCTACCAGGTGGGATAAAGGCATGGTTCACCATGGTTACAATGTAGGGCACATGAAAGGAATGAAGACAGCTCATATGTACAAAATAGATTAATCCAACATTTTAGAAAATATTAAGTATCAAATGAAGGCAAATGGCTTTATGGTGTTGGCAAAAGTGAAGGTCTTTGAGCTGACAGTGGCATCAGAGCTAAGATTGCAAAAATCACTCTGGCAGCATGTATAGGAAGAATTGGATGCAGAAAGACAGACTAGAAAACTATTATTGTCCAATGGAAAGATTGCTGTGGAAGGAAGAGGATTTATTTGCAAGGTGTGTATTAGCATTAGAATTAAGTACAGTCAATCTAAAATAAGAGTAGCTTAAACATGATTCATCTGTCTCATTTAAAAGATGACCATTAGTAACACTCAAAACTAATATAGTGGCTTCATGGAATCCTCGGAGACAAAGGATCCTGATTTTGTATACTCGCATTCTGTAAATGGCTCCCATACTCATGTTCCCCACAATGTTGATTGTATCTCCAACATAATATCCCCATTGCAGTCTAGTTATTATTATTATTATTATTATTATTATTATTATTATTATTATTATTATTATTATTATTATTATTATTATTATTATTATTATTATTATTATTATTATTATTATTATTATTATTATTATTATTATTATTATTATTATTATTATTATTATTATTATTATTATTATTATTATTATTATTATTATTATTATTATTATTATTATTATTATTATTATTATTATTATTATTATTATTATTATTATTATTATTATTATTATTATTATTATTATTATTATTATTATTATTATTATTATTATTATTATTATTATTATTATTATTATTATTATTATTATTATTATTATTATTATTATTATTATTATTATTATTATTATTATTATTATTATTATTATTATTATTATTATTATTATTATTATTATTATTATTATTATTATTATTATTATTATTATTATGGGTTTTTTGTTTTCTTTTCTTTATTAGCTCCCACACAAGTGAGAACATACAGTATTTTTCTTTCTGTGCCTGGCTTATTTCACTTAACATATTTTTTCCAAAGGCCCTACCCATTTAACACTGTTACAATACAGGTTAAGTTTTTAACACATAAACATTTGGAGAACATATTTGACCCATTGCAGGCACCAAAACACTTCTGGTGACACAGCCGCACATATGAATTTGGTCATGTGGCCACCCTTAGCTGCAGGGAAAGCTGGGAAATTCAGTCCTTTTAATGCAAGTAGCAACTAAAATTGGGGTTTTCAATGTGTATCAGGTTATGCAATTAAAAATTTCTACCATAAACTGGCACATATATGATTTGATAGCCAATTTAATAAGGGAGGAGGGGGCTTAAGTAAAGGGGACAGCATTAGAGATGCCATCAAAGTATTAAAATTGAATGTCTGAGTTAATATTTGTGACTGTAGGAGAAATACTATATACATAAGGAAGCTAAGTTTGAAGAACAAAGAAAGGGAATCGGATCAAGTAGAAGCAGCAGACACGCAAAGATAAAATGTTGTAGATATTTTAAATCATTGCCATTTAAATGATTATATTTTCATTGCAACTTAAAGGAATCTGGCATAATTAATGTCCTTTTTTATTTAAAAGTAGTTACTTGTCTAGTGAATTGATTTTGAAAGTTGACTTTTCTAGCCCAATTGTGTAATTCAGAGATGCTATGCTATTGTGAAATCATTTTAACCATCATTTTTACTTTTCTATTACTACCTCATTTAAAGACTCTCGGAAAACTGATGGATTTTACTTTCATCTGATTACACAGTAGTACAATTGCAACCAAAGTACAACAGCAAAACCATCATTTTTACTTTTCTATTACTACCTCATTTAAAGACTCTCGGAAAACTGATGGATTGTACTTTCATCTGATTACACAGTAGTACAATTGCAACCAAAGTACAACAGCAGTATTCAATTCATTCATATCCAATCAGTCATTCAACAAATATTTGAGTACCTGTCATATGCTAGGCACTGTTCTAAGTGCTTAAGATGCAATAAGTAAAATAGATAAGGTATTTACCCTTAAGAAGCTTACATTCTAGTGGGAGTACAGTAGGGATTTGGGGGAGTCAGACAAAGAACAAATTTACATATATGGAAAAAGTAGAGAATAGAGCAGAGAAATGCAGCACAGAAAGTGGGAGAGTGGGACAAAGAATGATGGGTTACATAGGGGAAATGAGCCATGGATACAAAAAAAAAAAAAAATACAAGCAGATGCAAAGTACAAAGGTAGGAGGGGGCAGAAATGTTTGCAGGGGTGAGATCATGTACTGATGTCTAACAAATGGAAAGGACTTTGTTTAAAAATATTTTTTAAATGAATCAACTAAATGAGTGGAAGGAAGCATGAAAGGAAGGATAAAAGGTCAGAGGGACTAAAGAATAAGATGAACTATTTTAAATTGGTTTGAAGAGATTATTGGTTTCTAGTTAATGACTTTGCTTCAATATAGCCTTAGTAAACAAATCAACTATCTTTTAAATTTTATTTACTGTAAATAATTCTATAAATGTTAGATTTGCTCTGATTTTGTTTTGCACTGATTTGAGTAGAGTTGACCTAGAGTATAAGGTATCAGGGCTGAATCTAAATTGTGTGAATCTGTAATACCTTGGGTGTGCATTGTCTAACACTTCCCTCCCTATAGGTTGAACTGTGACTTCTGTAATCTTTCCAGAGCTATTTCCTTCTGATCTGGAGTACACAAGTTAAAGTCCTCAACTCACTGTGTATCTCCATGGTTACAAAAAGACAAGCTGCTTCTTTGTGCCCAGAAGAGCTGGAATCATTTTCACTCGACATTGAATAGCACCCAGGCTGAATTTGCAGAATGGCAAATTCAATAGTGAGTGACACGATTTTATTCCAATATAAACAGACCACATTTAAATCATATTAAGGAAGAGATAAAGAGCATTAACACAGGCACTTACTATTCCAGTCCATACTCACACAATGTTCAAGAACATAAACCCAAGAGGTCAACTATGCAATTTTGAATACACTGAACACTACACTCAGAATGAAAATCTCTTCCTAGAATTAGAGAAAGAAGTAAGCTAAAATCAACCAATAATTGATAAGACAAAAAACCCATTTCCCTGTCATAATATCTATATAAACATGGAATTTGTGTATTTCCTGACTTTGGGTCTCAATTCCTTAAGTGCATTTATGAATTCTCCATGTCCATTCACATCAAATGAATATTTTTTTTTCCTTTTCAGTATTCTTATGATCAAAAACAATGCTTTAATTCAGAAGTTTATTTTTCATTATCTGAAAAGATTACACAAAAATAATTTTGGTGATTTTAAGTATGGCTACAATTTTGAAACCCATCACATTTGAAGTTGAGCTGCTTTATCAATGCTTAGCCTAAGAATGGGCATCTGTGTTTGTTTGTAGATTGACCTGATAGAGTAAGCCAGAGCATGACACTAGACCTGGTCAACAGAGGTGTCCATGTGTAAGAAAACGGAAACCAAATAAAAACAGAGGACAATGCATTCAATATGGTTAAATCACAGAAGTACGAGAATACAAAAAAAAGAGAGAAACAAGGGAAAAAATAAATTAAAGGAACAGGGGGTTTGGCTCCCATTTTTTAGCTTTAAAAAGGCATTCTGGTCATGAACATAAGATAGTCAGCAGCCATGCTGAAAATCTGGCAATTCCTTAAGAAATTAAACATTTGCAATCATTTCTCACTCTGTATGAAAAGAATTATACACCGCAACCAAGCAGGATTTATTCTGGGTATGAAAAGCTGGTTTGACATTTAAAAATCAATTAATGTAATTCATCACAACAGACTAAAGAAGAAAAGTCACATGATTATAACAATAGATGCAGAAAACACATTTGAAAAAATCCAACATGCATTTATGATAAAATTTTTAATTAACTTGATACAAAATATCAACAAAAAATCTACACCTAATGAAAAACTATAAGCTTTCACACTAATATCAGAAATGATGCAAGAATGCCTCCTCTAAGCACTTCTTTTCAACATTGTGCTGGAAGTCTTACCTAATGCAACAAGAGAAGAAAAGATATACAGATTGGAAAGAAAAAAAATAAAACTGTCTTTCTTTGCAGATGACATGATTGTCTATATAGAAAATCTGAAGGAATTAACAACAACAACAAAACTCCTGGAACTAATGAAAAATTATAGCAAGGTAGCAAGATACAAGATTAGCATATGAAAGTCAATCACTTTCCCCTACACCAACAATGAACAAGTGGAATTTGAAATTAAAAACACAACATCATTTACATTAGCACCTCCAAAAATGATATATTCAGGTAAAAAATATGAAAAGATCTATATGAAGAAAACTATAAAACTGATGAGAGAAATCAAAGAACTAAATGAAAGGAGAGATATTCCATGATCATGGATAGAAAGACTCAACAGTGTCAACATGTCAGTTCTTCCCAACTTGGTGTATGTATTCAACACAATTCCAAGAAAAATCCCAGGAAGTTATCCTGTGACTATTGAAAAACTGATTTGGAAGTTTATATGTAGAGGTAAAAGGCCCAGAATAGCCAGCACAGTATTAAAGAAAACCAACAGAGTTAGAAGACTTACACTGCCTGCCTACAAGACTCACTGCAAAGCTACAGTAATCAAGGTAGTATGTTACTAACAAAAGAATAGACAAATAGATTAATGGCAAAGAATAAAGAGCCAAGAAATATATGCACAAGTATAGCCAACTGATCTTTGTCTAAAGAGCAAAGGCAATAATACAATGGAGAAAAGATATTTTTTGAACAAATGGTGCTGAAACAACTAGATATCCATTTGGAAAAAAAAACGAAAAAAACTAGACACAAAACTTACACCCTTCACAAAAGGTTCACCCAGGATATTAGACCTAAATGTAAAATGCCAAACTATAAACCCCTAGAAGGTAACATGGGAGAAAAATCTAGACAGCTCTAGGTTTGGAAATAATGTTTTAGATACAACAAAAAAATATAATCCATGAAAAAAATTGATTAGCTGGACTTCATTAAAATTTAAAATTTCTGCTCTGCAAAAGACACTGTCAAGAGAATGAAAAGACAAGCCATGGATGGTAAAAAATATTTGCAAAAGACATAAAGGCCTGCTATCCAAAATATATAAAGAGCTCTTAAAACTGAACAATTAGAAAATGAACAACTCTACTTAAAATATGCCAAAGACCTTAACAGATACCTCATCAAAGTAGATATACAGATGATGAATAACCATATGGAAATATATTCCACATCATATGTCATTAGGGAAATACAAATTAAAACAAAATACCACTACACACTTGTTAGAATGGTCAAAATCTAAAACCCTGGCGACATCAAATGGTAACAAGGATATGGAACAATTGGAACTCTCATTTATTGTTGGTGTGAATGCAAAATGGTATAGCTACTTTGGAAGACAGTTTGGCAGCTTTCTACTAACTAAATATACTCTTACCATTCAATCCAGCAATCCTACTCCTTGATATTTACTCAAAGGAGTTGAAAACATTTCCACACAAAAACCTACACATAGTTGTTTATATAGGCTTTATTCATGATTGCCAACACATGAAAACAACCATCCTTTTGTAGATGAATGTATAAATAAATTACAGTTTATCCAGACAATGGAATAATATTCAGCACTAAAAAAAGAGTTATTAGGTTATCATAGAAAGACATGGAGGTGATGAATATGCTAAACACCCTGATATAATCATTGCACACAATATAAATGTACCCAAGTATCATATTTTACTCCATAAATATATACGATTATTATGGGTCAGCTAAAACAAAATACATTTTTAAAAATTCAGAGACAGAAAAGTAGATGAGAGGTTAGGAGAAATGGGGGTGGCAATATAAATGTACCCAAGTATCATATTTTACTCCATAAATATATACGATTATTATGGGTCAACTAAAACAAAATACATTTTTAAAAATTCAGAGACAGAAAAGTAGATGAGAGGTTAGGAGAAATGGGGGTGGGGGCAGATTAATGAGATGTTATTGCTTAATGGGTGCAGAGTTCATGTTTAAGATGATGAAACAGTTTTGGAATTAGAGGTAGTGGTTGCACAGCACTGTGAATGCAATTAATTCCACACAATTGTATGTTTAAAAATGCTTAAAATGGAAATTCTTGTATTATATATGTTTTACCATACTAAAAAAAAAGGACACAATAAAGAAATGAAAAGCAAAAAAAAAACCCCACAAAAAACAAAAAAGAAAGACAGACATGGAGGAAACTTAAAAGCAAATTATTAAGTGAAAGAAGCCAATCTGAAAAGGCTCCATGCTGAATAATTCCAATTATAGAACAATCTGGAAAAAACAAAAACTATGGAAACAATAAAAAGATCAGTTGTTGCCAGGAGTTAGACTTGTGGGAGGGAGGAATAGGTGGAGCACAGGATTTTTAGGGCAGCGAAACTATCCTGCAGGATACTGTAATGGTGGATACATGATACATTTGTCCAAATCCATAAAACGTACACCAAGAGTGAACCCTAATGTAGAATATGGAAAGTGAGTGATAATGACATGTCAGTGAAGGCTCATCAATTGTAACAAATGTACCATTTTTGTGGAGGATGCTGATAATTGAGGAGGCTAGACATGTGTGTGTTGAGGATGCATGGGAAATATCCCTCTATATCTTCTGCTTAATTTTCCTGTGAGCCTAAAACTTATCTAAAAAATAATATCTATTTTAAAAAGTAAACATTTATTGCAAGATTTCAGGAAAACTGGCATC
>NW_007732026.1:64011-84970 GCF_000696425.1 Galeopterus variegatus
ATGTAGAATATGGAAAGTGAGTGATAATGACATGTCAGTGAAGGCTCATCAATTGTAACAAATGTACCATTTTTGTGGAGGATGCTGATAATTGAGGAGGCTAGACATGTGTGTGTTGAGGATGCATGGGAAATATCCCTCTATATCTTCTGCTTAATTTTCCTGTGAGCCTAAAACTTATCTAAAAAATAATATCTATTTTAAAAAGTAAACATTTATTGCAAGATTTCAGGAAAACTGGCATCTTCAGATGCTACTGCTGAGACTTTCAGGAGAAATGTCTGTTGGTAATCATAAAAAATCCTTAATATGAATTAAAATATGTTCATACATTTCAATCTAGTAAGTCCAATTCAAAAATTTAGAAGACAATAGGTGTAAATGTAGGCAAGAATTTATCTGAAAGATTTTTGTCCCAGTATTATTTATAACATAAAAAGTTGAAAATAGCCTAAAGGCCTCAAAATAGTGAATTAATCAAACAAATCATGCTAAATCCATGCAATGGGATACTATGTGGTTATTACAATGATAGGGCAGAATGTTCAGAGTGATCCCTTGTTATCTAAAGAAATGGATACCTATGCATAGAAAAAATACTGATGACTTATATACCAAAATGTTGTTAATAATAGTGACCACAGGATGCATTATGGAATTTTAAATTGCTTTAAGTTTAATGTCTTCCAGACTTTCCCAAGTGAATACATACTTACTTTAAAAATGAAAGTCAATATAAACCTTGCCACATATTTCCACATTGAGCTACATCCACATATATGTATTTTATTGAATGTCATCTCTCCACTCCCACTTGATTATAAGGTTAATAGGAGAGGAGTGTATGTCTGCCTTTTATTGCTACAGTCACACAGTCACAAAGTATGGCATGGAATATTGTATCCACTTGACAATTAGTTATGGAAAAATGACTGACTTAATGAAGAATTGCAAAAATCATAGTTGAACAGATCAAAAATAGATGCCTCATGCTTAATTAACTCAGCACACAATCTACAGATTAATTTTCCTTAAGCAGATTTCATCATATCACTACCTTGTAATGAATTATTCCTCAGTGTATATGCATCACTATCTGAGTGAATTCTAACATCTATATCTAAAATTCAAATTTTTCTCTCAACCTCAGTTTCCTGAAAAGTAAGCAGGGTTGGGTTGGATTTAAGGAAATCTTGGTAAGGCACTTAGCATGTACCTGACCTAAGTAAATTATCATTATTAACATTCTTATTATCCACCATCTGTGTCCAATCTATTCTTTCAGTTTTATTGCCCACTTCTAATCTAAATATATCCTGTTTTAGTCAAATGGCACTACTCACATTTCATGAAAATAAACTATAGAAATGTCCATAAATACAGTTATTCAAATGCCACCATCTCAATATTTGTTAGTGTTACTATCTGATATAGACACTATTTTCTTTTTAAAATATGATTTTAAATGATTTTGTTTCTTAAATTGATTTATACAAACAATATCAATAAATAATGGTTTTGATATTTCTCTAATATAAATTAGTTATTTATTAAATAAATAGATACACACACACACACACACACACACACACACATATTTCTTCTTTGTTCCAATCCAAATAACCTTACATCTACAAACAGCACATGTACCATACTTTGAGAGACACTGCCCTATATTATAGTGGCAATTGGTATTGTGGACTCAAATGTGGCTTAGAGCTTACTTTTCTGTGTTTCAGTTTTTTTGTGGATGATTAGTACTAAAGATAAGATTAAGAAAAAAAAAGAAGAGTTCAAAAATATTTCTTTGTTCAATGAAAAAATTTAAAAACAATGACTAATCCAGTAGAAATGAGTATTTCCATTACCCACATTATAGCCTTAAATACTATTTGATATTATACCAAGCCAGATTTCCCATAAGAAATGACTCGCTCCAAGTCTAAGGCAGGAAATAGATAAGACGAGCCCGCAAAGTAAGAAGGCACCCAAGACTACTAGGATAATTTCAAGAGGACCAATTTGAATAGGTTGCCACTGATTAAACATGGGACAATTTAAGCAGAGGTAAGAATAATTTGACTATAAGTTCTTGAAGCCCATCAACATCTTTCTATCCATGAGTTTATAATGATACTGAAAGTAAAATTCATTGATCACCTTTGGTGGATGCTAGGAAATCATCTCATTATTTTGAAACTGGTAAATGGATGAAAAGAATCAAATACTGATTCTACCTTTCCTATACTAACCATATTTCTACATCACCATGTAGTAAATGAGGGAAATGCCTGTCTATTGAAGTAATTCAGCTAATAAATGCAAGAAAATAATCACGGAATTCCTTGTCCATTTGTACGTAGTTTGTGAAAGACACAGGTAAATTTAAGGGTGAATCCAAGCTTTCTGGACTAAGGTTTTGGCAGGATGAAGTGGTCATTAACTGAAACCAAAAAGATTTAATCACACCCTAAGGCAAGCCACTTAATCTTCTGAGACTTAGCTTCTCCATTGGCCAATTGGGAATCATAAACCCAACACCGAGATTTAAATCATGATAATTAAATGAGATGATGTATAGGAAAAAATATGAGCACACTTCAAAAAGTTCATGAAAAGATTCATACTATCTTTTAATTCTGTTTTTCCACAAACTTTTTGAAATACACTTGTATATAGTATAAGGTTCTATACGAGTTTACCTATTTCTAAGACAGTAACTTTCTTTATTTGGGTCCTTCAAAATCTTTTTATGAACCTATCTTATAGCGGTTATATCCACAAACTTTTTGAAATACACTTGTATATAGTATAAGGTTCTATACGAGTTTACCTATTTCTAAGATAGTAACTTTCTTTATTTGGGTCCTTCAAAATCTTTTTATGAACCTATCTTATAGCGGTTATATTTTTATTTTCTAATTTTTCGCACATTCTTTTTATTTATCCTTCTCCAACCCTATATTATGAAATCCCTAAAAGAATGAAACATATTTTACCTATTACATATGCCTTGTTTTTGCACATTTCAGGGTATGAAAATATCTGGCATGCAAATACACTCATTCTCCTGTATATCTGCCACACTTGTGGCAACGGGTTTGGGGTGTAGACAGTACTTTTTATAACTCATCCTCCTATGCAGTCAGCTCTCTGATCTGGCACCTGAGCAAGACACCTGTCTGTCAAACTTTACCAGTACCTTAATGGTACCAAGCAGACGCTTACTGAATCAATGAATGAAAAGTATGCAAAGCTCAGACTAAAGTCTATAAGCTTGTCAAGTAGATGAGTTTCATTGTCAGCATTTTCCAATCTTTTTTGCTCACTTAAAGGTTTTTCTTACTTCACAGATCTCAGATGTTTCTGGTAAGGACAGTTTAGGAACTAGACTGGGAAGGTGTTAATATCATTGAGGCATGATTACAGTAATAATGAAAGGTATAACTTTTCCTTCAGACTTTATTTAAAATGTATTATTTCATTCCAAAAATCTGTCATTTATCATTATAATATGGTCTGATTTACAAGGAAAGGAAATCCAAAGTATTAGAAAAATAGCATAAAGAAAATAAGTGCAAGGACATACAAGGCAAGTTTTTGGCACAGCTTTCATTATGTGATGATTCTACATTTATAAGAAAGTCAGTAGAAAAGCAACTAGTACAGTAATTTTGATAACTTTTTTCCAGAAAAAATCTTTAATCTCTCATATCTAATGAACTAAAATAAAATTGCTGACCCTCAGAGTTTTTTGTTTTGTTTGTTTTCAATTCTTTTTTTTAAACTGAGAATATTTATTTATTTTATTTTTTAAAGGCTTTATGGCATAATAAGTTCACTTATTTAGTATTGAAACATAATTGATTATGCATATTTATGGGGTACAGAGTTGACTATAAGTATTTACATACAGTACGTGGTGATCAAATTAATATTATCAGCATGTTCATCATTTTTGTCAATTCTTACAATACAAAGTTCATCTCTGCATCCCAGTGACCCTTCTGGAAAATATTCCCAGAATAATACCAGGAGCCATTCTTTAAAAGCATTATTTCCCAAGGACATCTAAACCCTAAAAGTTAAAAAAATATCTATTCAGGGCCGGCCCGGTGGCGCACTGCGCTAGTGCGCCGCTTGAGAAGCGCAGAGGCGCTCCCGCCGAGGGTTCGGATCCCACATACAGACCGGTTCCCGCTCACTGGCTGAGTGAGGCGAGGGGGCAACTCCGAGGGTTGCGATCCCGTTGCCGGTCCCGGTCCGGTACCGGGGCGACACTGAGGGTTGCGATCTGTTGCCGGACACGGAAAAAGACAAAAAAAAAAAATCTATTCAGATTCAACTAGTATAGAATTTATATTAATGTATACAAGCTATTTTAATACTTTGGGAGAAAAATGTTTATTAGTATACCTACAAGATTAAGGAATTTCAAGAAAAAATTTTAACTATCCATATTAACCATTTGAAAATATTGTTATCAAATATATATTTATATTTATATTTTTCCGGCATATTCTTACTAAAGACTGTATTTGTAAAAACATTAACACTTAACAACAAACTGAATGTTCTCATCTGTAAATTGAGTATAACAACAACAACACAGAACTTTTATTATGTCTTTTGGGCAATGACAATGGTTGACGAGGATGTGGCAAACTTGGAACCCTCATACACAGACCTCCCTCAGTATCCACGGGGTTTTTGTTGCCCATCCCCCGCCCCCATGGATACCATGGATGATCGAGTCCCCAAGCTGGTACCGTGGAATCCGTGGATGTGACAACTCGGCCCTCCCGTGTATGCGGGTTCCGCGTTCCACACACACTTTATTTTCAATCGCAATTAGTTAAATCTGAAGATGCAGAACTTGGCGCGTACGGAAGACAGATTTGACTCACTGAAAAAAATCAATGCATCAGTGAATACAGGCAGTTCAAACCCCTGTTGAAGGGCCAACTGCCTTGCTGATCAGAATGTAAAATGGTGCAGCTGCTTTAAAAAGCAGCGTGGCAGTTCCTCAAAAAATTATTTGTGCAGTTATCATATTACCCAGGAATTCCATTTCTAGATACGTCCCCAAGTGAATTAAAAGTATATGTGCACGCAAATATTTCTACATGAATATCCACGGCAACAGTATTCCAAATAGCCAAAAGGTGAAAACAACCCAAATGTTCATCGATTGATAAGTGGATAAACAAAGCAGTATGTCCATATGATAAAACATTGTTCAGCTATAACAAAAAAAGAATAAGATATTGACTTATGCTACAATATGGATGAATCCTGAAAACATTATGCTGAGTGAAAGAAGTCAAACACAAAATGCCACAGATTGTATGGTTCCATTTATATGAAATATCCAAAGTAGGCAAATCTATAGAGACAAGACGTAGATTAGTGGTTGCCAGGATCTGTAGGGAGGGCAGAATATGAAGTAACCACTATGAGGATGGGATATTTTTTAGGGGGTTATGAAATGTCCTGGAATTAGACAACTTTATGACTGTACCAGAAAGCACTGAATTGTGCTTTTAGAAATGTGAACATTATATGGTAATTATGTCTCACTTAAAAAAGGATTCAGTGGGAGGAGTAAGTGTCCAATTACTATTGACATAACTATTCTATCTCATATAAATCAGAACATTTCTTTAGCTGGGTTGTGCTGGCTAATACAAAATTTTCTTTGATTCACGACACATTTTAAGTCAAAAGAGACTTATTGCCTAGTTCTAATATTGTTAGTATGGATTTTGCTTTTCTGTTCCTACAGAAGAAAAATAGAAACATTTTGCACTGGAAAATCCCTCTATCTGAGCTGAAATTTACTTTATCTTTTCTATACCAATTGCCAAGTTTAGATACCTCAAACAGAATTTCAAAAAATGTACTATTCTTTAAATTCACATTTTTAAAATTGAGATATAAGTGAATAACAAATATGAAATGTAATTCTTTAAGACACAGTACAAATGTTCATCAGTACTGCAGGTTTACCATATGAATGCAATATATACCTTTATTTCTCTATTAAATCTATTTGAATATATTAACAGAAATGTGCTCTTAACAGAATGTGAAATAGAAGACAAATTATTACAGATTTTAATAAAATTTTAATTTTAATTCCTTCTTTGTTTTAATGTACAAAAAATTAAAGCTAATTTTAAATTAGTATTATTTAAAAGTATGCATACATATTTACATAATTATATATTTTTAAAGTAATATAGATCTTGGTAATGTACACAAAGCATTTGCAAATATCCTGTTCAATATAAACTTGTAAAACAACTCAGTGGTTATATGTGATCTACCTATGATTTATCCTTTCAGATAAATGTCTTTAATATAACCAGAATTTTGCTGTAACAATTAAAAAGTTGGGGCTTGTTATTTAATTTCTTATATTGTCTTTTTCTAAATCTACTGTCTTTATGGCTGCCTCTGTGATATAAGGTCAAAACACACATTTAACTTACAAAACATAAAAGTACATCTACTTGAGATGAGGGCTGTGTGAATTGTATTATTCCCCAGCTTGTCATTGTAATCACTGAGAGTCTGTTGCCAACAGGAAATTGATGCAATCAAACAAAAGGATCCTATGCTCAATATTAAACCAAGGCTCCTTGAAGAAATAGCTAATCCAAGACTAGAGCAGGAATTGTACAAAATGGGCCCAGAGCATTTTGTAGTGCCAGAAAGTAAATAAGTGATCAAACACACATACACACGCACACATACACACAACACAATGATGTGTATATGGTAAAGAGACACAAGAGCCAACTGAAAGAGCTCCCAGTGACCAAAGCTGGAACAATCTCAGCAACAAAATATATAAGTAGTATTTGATTATAATCCAAAGCACAACAAAAAAAGTCCACGAGGTCGTAGTGATATAGTAAATGTTTGGATAAATAATTAAGTGAAGAAAATAGACAAACTTCCCACGCAAAAGAATTCCAGATAACTTATGCAGATACTCTGACTCAAGGAAGCGGAGTATAATTCCCCATTCCTTAAGTGTGGGCTGTGCATAATTACTTCCTTCTACAGACTTCAATATGGAATGAGGGGAAAAGAGTAACTTTATAATGAAGAAATCTCACAAACACTACCTCAGTCAGATGGTCAAGGTTAACATCCACAGTGGTAAGTCTTGTTGACAGTATGTGGCTTTGATGTAATGTGATGAGAATGGTACTTTACTTCTGTGGTCTTTCTTCCAAATCTCCTCAAATCCAGTGTAACTGGGAGGAAAAAATCAGAAAAATTTCAGCCAGGGAATATTCTACAAAATACCTGACCAATATTCCTCAAAACCATCATGTTTATCAAACACAAGGAAAGTCTGAGAAACTGTCATAGCCTAAAGGAGCCGGACCAGAAATGGCTACTAAATAAATGTAATATGATATAAAGAATGGGATCTCGGAACAGAAAAAGAAAATTAGGTAAAAACTTATGAAAGCTGAAAAAAGTGTGGACTTTAGTTACAATGATGTATTAATATTTGTTTATTAATTGTGACAAATATACCATATTAATAGCAGGTGATTATAATAAGAGAAACTTGGGTGCTGGGCATACGAGAACTTAGTTGTATATTTATAATTTTTTTTCTGTATGTCTAAAACTAGTCTAAAATAAAGTTTATATTTTAAAACAGAGTCTGTACGAGTTGGTATAAAACTCAAGGAGATAAAAATGAAAACTTTAACGTTTGTCCTAACCCTTACAGAGAAGTGAATGTCATCTTTCAAGTTACCTAGGAGTGGGTGGTAGCATTTTCTTAAACATCTTAGAGGGAACAAAAAAAAAGGAATTTCTTCAAAAAAGAGTCACTCAAAAAACTAATCTAAGAAAATGAAGGCAATAGAAAGGAAAGTTCAACCAGTTGGAATTTTCATAAGTTTGCACAAGTTTCCAAAGAAAAAAAGAAATGCTTTAGTATCGAAAACTGTACATGGTGATACAGTTTTCCATACTATTACATTATAGAGTTGCACATTCAAACTGTACACTGTACTTCATGGGAAATTTAAGGGACTTTTTTCAAAGGGATTTTTCATTTGAAATTTTCTCCTAATTTACTGACTTTGAACTTTATTTTTTTATTATTTATTAAGAATATTCATTAGATACAAAGCCAATTGTCACCCCTCCTACCCATGATGTGAGGGCCAGATTCATACCGGGGGCATACCCATTACCAGGAATTACTTTTGTACTCCTTGTCCCCACTCAATTATCCTCCAGCCTCCCACCCCCTTCCCCCTCCCCCCCTCCACTTTGTAGCCCGAGGAATGTTCCCTCCCTCTGTTGGATCACAGCACTACTGTGGTCTTTCCTTCCTGCCTTCCTTTCCCTCTTAGCTCCCACATATGCACGAACACATGCAGTATTTATCCCTCAGTGCTTTGCTTATTTTGCTCAACATAAGTTTCTCCAGGTTGATCCATGTTGTTGCAAATGGGAGTATTTCATTCTTTTTTGTGGCAGAGTAGTATTCCATAGTGTGTGTGTGTGTGTGTGTGTGTGTGTGTGTGTGTGTGTGTGTGTGTGTGTGTGTGTGTATAAAACACAGTTTTCTTATCCAATCATCCATCGATGGACATTTAGGTTGGTTCCATACCCTGGCCATTGCAAACAGAACTGCAGTAAACATAGGAGTGCAGGTATCTCTTCAACGTGATGACTTCCATTCCTCTGGATATATAACCAAAAGAGGGATTGCTGGATCATATGGAAGATCTACCTGTAGTTGTTTGAGAAACCTCCGTATTGTTTTTCTTTTTTTTTTTTTTTGGTCCTTTTTGAGACTGGCCGCACCGCGCTCAGCCAGTGAGCGCTGTGAGCGCACTGGTCGTCCCTATATAGGATCCGAACCCGCGGCGGGAGCGCTGCTGCACTCCCAGCGCGCACTCTCCCGAGTGCACCACGGGCTCGGCCCCATATTGTTTTTCATAGTGGTTGTGGGACTGATTTACAGTCCCACCAACAGTTCAGTAGTGTTCCCTTCTCTCCACACCCTTGCTTAATGAACTTGTTTTCTACCTGGATCTTTTCTCATCAGATTTAGGCCAAGGACCCTACAAACAGGAGTGGATGTGGAGGACATAGTTTGTTTAAAATGCAGATTGCAGCCTGCTCCTTCTACTAAATCTGACTGGGTTGATCTTTGGTAGAGTTGTGCTGGAAGATGATAGTGTTGATTGTTCTAGAGATCACCTTGAGAAAAATGTATTAAAATCTTCATGATAACTTCATTTGTCTTATCTCATGAAAAGGTACTTTTGTGCACTTAGAGTTCTGCTTTCCCAGAAATGGAGTAATGGGGAGGAATAAATTGATACTAACCCCTTTAAGTACAATATTTTTATTTTTAATTGGACCTTCTAGGAATCCATATTTATTTAATTTGATGAAACACTGAAGCCAATGAGAGAGATATTTGAGAGAAGTAATTTGTTTTCAGTATTAAATATATGATCAAGGGTCTGCAAATACTATAGGTTTGTAGTTCTTAAACTAAAAAACAAGTCTAAACAGTTATTGAAAAAGAACAACAGCCAAAATGAATTCTTGTTTTCTGGGCCTCTTGTAGAAGGCTGGTAAGTGAGCGCGTATAGACTTGGAAGTTGTATGGACCTAGAAATTATTTGCTGTATGATATTGTGCAACCTACTTAACACTCCTTGAGCTTCAGTTCTCTCATATGTAATATGGAAATAATAATACTTATGCATAAGATTCTTAAGATTATTCATTGAGATATTATGTGGAAAGCATGCAATAGGTTGTCCAGCACATACTGCACTTGACACAAGTAGCTGAGAACATATTAGGTCCATTCACTTATTGTATTTCATTTAGAAATAGCAGCCCTCACAAGTTAAAATTTATTAAAATGTTAAATGCCATGAATAAAAACTGAAAGTGGCCATAGGCCATGACATTCCATAGATGGAAACACTGAATGCTAAAGAAGTTAAATAATGTGTCTTAAGACAGATTTTGTTAGTGCTGGTTTCAGGCCCACAACCAGAAGCCTAGACAGCCAGGCCAGTGACATTAGCTCAAAAGCATACCATCCTAGAAAAGTTTTCTACTATGTTTAAAATAACAAAGGTCACTCTTGAACTGAAAGTCACATTTTTGGTCAGTGCAACTATTTCAATGAATTTTTCAAGAAAATAAATGCAGAAGGCAAGAAAGCTGCCTAAATGCATCAATTTTTTAAAAGGCAGATTTTCTTATCGATCTGTTGTATTACAAGTATTTCCTTTCTCTTTTAGTATCTCTTGGAAATGCCAATTGCTATTTAAATTCAAGCTTAAGTTTTATCAAAAAGAGAAGGAGGTATAGCTAATCCTTACTAAAGCTGATGAATATTCATTTTCCCTATTCACGATATTATAGTGGATTCAACTTGCTGAAATCCCCTTAGGATATGGTCATGATTATATTATTTGGCTGAATTAATAAACAGGAAGAACAATCGCTAAGCTCTTCAGGGAACTGTTGGGAAAATTATCCCCAATAACACTAGCAACTCTTCACTGTGCTTGAAATTGCTTCAGTTTTTGGACAGAATTTTTTGTAATGCATTGAATATAAAAATATCTGAAGATTTGGACATCATTTACAAAGACAGTTAAATACAACTCAACAGTTGGAAGGTATGAAGTTTCTAACACACCTTGACTCAAATGTGTCAATAGAAATGTCCCTTTTCTACCATAAAAGTTTTTCTCATGATAGCTGAGCAAAGATAATAAGAGATACAGATACTAAACACCAGGACAAAGGATTCCAGACAAACATGCTATGCCAACTCTAGAAAATGTGACTGGCTATGGAAGTAGCCAGGTTTCTGACATGAGCCCTCTTCTCTTGGGTATCTAAACCTTCTGCCTTTGGGATCTCATCCAATCACATTGCTTTAAATATCATCAGAATACTGATGACTCTTTAATTTTTATCTTCTACCGTAACCTTGTTCCTTAGTTCCTGGCTCATGTATCACACTACCAAGCTGATCTCCATTTAAATATTAATAGATATTTCAAAATGAACCTGAGAGAGAGAAAGAGAGTTAGTTCTGGGTGTTCTGAAAAATAACAAAAACCAAAACAGAAACAAAGCTCCACACCTCCATCAGTCTTTCTCATCTCAGTTAATATCTCTATCATCACTCAATTATTTAAACCAAAAGCCTAGGGCCTATTTTTGAGTCTTCTCTTTCTCTCATACATGCATTTCTCTGCATCCAACACATTTTTTAATCTTCTCTACTTTAATATACATCCCTAATCTATCGCTACTTACTTTCTACACCCTCATGCAGGCCATTACCATTGCTTGCCTAGACTCCTACAGCAGCCTGTCTTTCTTGTGACCAGTGTCCTCTCTTTAATCCATTTGCAACATAGCAAGTTGATCCTTATATTTGGCATTTTCCTACTTATAAGCTTTCCATGGCTTTATATTGTAAGTAGAGTAAAATCCAACTCATCAACTTACAAGACCAATGAAATGGCCCCTGCCCATTCATTTCTGTACCTCAGGTTCCCTTTTAAGGAACGCTTGTAATTTCTGCTTCATCTGCCCAGATGACCTACCTCTGGACTTTCACGATCCCAGCTCCTTTGCATCATTTCTGTCTTGGCTTACATACCATTTGCAGACAGTGACTTATGGAATTAATGCCTAACTCTAAATGGAAGGTGAGGAGAAAGAGACTAGTTTCTAGGAAGGAAAAAATGGGTAAGTTCAATGGACGCTTTTTTTCCCCCCACCAATGGGTAGAGGGAAAATTATTGTAGTAAATCCTATTAGAGGAAGAAGTGTTTCTTCACTCTCATGTTTCCTTCTGTAGAAGCTCCTCTACCCTATTTGGCTTCATTCCCAGTCCCTTCACCAAATTATCCCCGCAGAACAAGGAGCAACTTAATCTGATAAACAGGGCATGCATATCACTACCCCTTTTTCTTCCCACAAGAAGCACTACTTTACAGGATCCACTTTTCTAAACATTTTACAGAGAGAGCCTATGCCTTTAAAATAAGTAGATAAATTTGCCTATATCCCATTTAGCTGTAGATATAAGCAATATCCTTACTATTTAAATCGTCTGTTAAAAAGTTATATTTTGGTCCATGTTTGCTTTATGCCACTTTATATACCTTATAACTGCTCTAATACTCAAATGGAGAAGAGGAATGGGATTTGTCAGATGCTCTTAATCCCAAAGGAAGAAGAGCTCTTTCAGCATGGATAACTAAAATGAACCAGAGCTGACTATGAGCTATGGTCTGAAAGGAAGCCTGGGTTTGAGCTGGAACTAAGCAGTTGTGCTTCCAATAAAGGTCCTTCACTTCCTAATTAAAAGAAAAATTAATAATGGTCACCTGATTTAATGAATTTTTTATACAGGACAGTAACTCATAGCATGCACAGGAATCCAATAATTACTTATTGAAGTATTGAACAAATGAATGAATAGTGTTCTTTCTTTCCCTCGGGTGGCAGGACGTGCACGATTCAACACCAGCAGGGACACAATCTATTTGTCCCCAAAGATATAAGCAGGGCAGTAAAGCATACATATTCATAAACAGAAAGAGCAGCCAAGGCAAAGAGGTGAAGGACTATAGCAATTGCATCAGCAGACAAAATTGCCAGACAATAATGGCAGATGGATTCTTCCAGAAATAGAAACAGTATATATACATAGGTAATTTGGAAGGTGTAGGGAAAATATAGGGAAATGGTCAGGGCTCTCAGATGTTCCGAATTTTGCTGAGCATTTGCTGTAAATATCCACATGCTTCCAGGTGTTCCTTGGTTACTATCTAATGCAATTGTGTATGATTACCCAGGTGTCCTGTGTTATGGACCTAATTATAAAGGACTAATGGCTCTGATACACTGTGTTTCTCAGGATACTCCAGGAGGCCACTAGGGTGGCTTCTCCTAGGTCTCAATAAAGCCTATTAATGTTTTTCCCATGGCTCCCAGGATCTTTTCCTATTACCTAGCTCATAGACTTGCATGTGAAGGGTTTGTGACCCAGTCTGTACAATGGGCTTGAGGGGTCTGTGAGCCCTAGTCCTAGCAATACAATTGGTGTAGTCAGCGGCAGGATTCTGAGCAGGTATGGGAGCCAATAGCCCCTTGGGAGGAGGAGGAAATGTGGCTATTCTTGTGATGCCCAATGGCCACTTTCCTGCTGACCAGAGCATGGCTACTGCTGACTTTACTGCAAGCCAATTGAGATTTGCAGCAGAAAGCAGAGCGGTTGGAAGCACAGATATTTTTCCTAGAGGATGACATGCAGCAACTTGTCATCCCTGCTTCTCACACCATAGAAGATGACAAACCCAGTGGAGAGTTGGGGGAATCTGTGCGTCTTCAGGCACAACCTGTTGTACATCAGAAAATGAAGCACAAGCATCCAATGGGAATAGGTGGACAACCAGTGGTCAATCCACAGGTGACTCAATTCACTACCTGTGTCCCATATACCCAGGTCAAATTAGTTGACTTGGTGAGACAGTTCCAGCAGAAACAGGGAGAGCCCCTGGCTGCCTGGCTGCTGCAGTTATGAGACCTAGGGGTGGATATTGTGATATGCTTTGGTGAGGAGATGGAAAGGTTGGCCTCCATTACCACACACCTGTCACTGAGGCAGTGGCTGCAGAATAGCAACAGATATGCACAAGAGCCAGGTAACCACTCCTTAATGGAATGGGTAAATGCAGCTCCCGGAACCATGTGGGCAAATGCTGGAGAATTGCCCAAAATAATGAGTAAATGGCAAATTTATGCCAAGTTGGTTCAAATAATTTGGGAGCTGGGGATGAGGCAGTCCATGTTTAATGTGAACACCTATGGCCCAGATGATGAAAGTTTTACAGGCAACATGAGAGACATAGTTCTGCAAAAAGCCCCATCAACATCCTCTGGGTCACTGATGGCCATACTGGCCCCACACATTGGTCATACTATACATGAAGTAACAACCATGATAGCCAGTCTGGGTGAAGTAGAGGAGATGAGACAAGCAAAAGGGGTCTGAAAGGTGACTAAAACCAAAACCCCAAATGCTCAGGATTTTATCCTGAAAGGACCAAGCAAGACCAGCTGTAAGCAGACATGGATTGACTTGCTTACAGGAGGGATTGACAGCAAGAAAATTGACCAGCAACTAAATGCAACCTGTTTGTCTTGTGGCAACAATTACACCCGAAACAACATTTCACTAAACATCCGGAAACAGGTGGCAAGGTATGCCCAGTGGATTTAAAGGATATTTTGGCTGCTCTTATGGAGGTGGATGAACTGTTCCATTTTGATTAGGGAGCAGACCAAGGTGCTCATCTTCTGGTGGTAAGTGAGGACTGGATGCCTCACATTGAACTGTCAATACATTGGTCAAGGACAAATGTGCAGCAGATATTGGCATTGGTGGATATGGGCACAGAATGTAGCCTAATATATGACAATCCAGACAAATTTTCAGGGGCCACAGTTCATGTAAATGGCTATGGAGGACATACTATTGAAGTCAAAGCTGTGTCATTACCATTAGACATAGGACAATTGCCCCCTCATGTATATACTGTATATGTATATCCCCAGTAGCTGAATACATCTTGGGTATGGATGTACTTTATGGTTTACACCTGCAAACAACAGTTGGAGAGTTTTGGCTTTGAATATGGACAGTAAATCCTGTGTTACAGGGATATGCTAAACATGGCCCATAGTTGTTACCCAAGCCAAGATGTGTAGTTAATGTAAAGTGGTATTGCCTACCAGGAAGACACATGGAGCTAGGTGCCACTATACTGGAGTTAGAGAAAGTTGACATTATTCATCCAGCCCATAGCCCATTTAATGCTCTGGTATAGCAAGTGAAAGAACCTGATGGTACCTAGAGAATGTAGATTACTGAAAACTAAACAAAGTAGTGCCTCCTTTGCATGCAGCCATGCTTTCAGTTCATGACTTGATGGATCAGCTAGGAATTTATCATTATATTTTGGACCTGGAAAATGCTTTTTTCTCTATTCCAATCTCAGCTGATAGCCAAGATCAGTTTGCCTCTACCTGGGAAGGGAGGCAGTGGATCTTTCAAGTATTGCCCCAAGGTTATCTGCATAGCCCAACCGTCTGTCATGGTTTAGTGGCTGGAGAACTAGCCAAGTGAACTAGGCCCAGCATGGTTACAATGTTTCACTACACCGATGATGTATTAATAGACCTAGCCAAGTGAACTAGGCCCAGCATGGTTACAATGTTTCACTACACCGATGATGTATTAATAACCTCTCATTCTCATATAGATTTAACCCAGAAAGCTCCAATGCTGCTAAGTCATTTGGAACACATGTGGGTGGGCCATGAACACAGCCAAAGTGCAAGGACCTGGGATGTCAGTCAAATTCTTGGGAGTGGTCTGGTCGGGTAATACGAGAGTCATCCCAGAAGGTCTTATAGATAAGATACAGACATACTCTCGACCCACAACAGTAGCTCAGCTACAGACATATTTGGGACTTCTGGGGCACTGGAGAGCTTTTGTACCCCATATGGCCCAAAGGGCATGCCTGCTGTATGCATTAACAAAGAGAGGAGCCCCCTGGGATTTGGCTGTGGAAGTAAAATGGATTTACTGGGCTACAAAGAGGGCAATACAGCAAGTACAGGCTTTACAAGTGGCTGACCCCACCAAGCCTTGAATTAGACATACATATAACCCAAGAAGGGTTAGGATGGGGTTTGTGGCACAGGCAAGACTGATTCCAAACACCTGTAGGATTCTGGTCTCAGCTCTGGAAGGGCACTGAAGTATGTTATTCTCTAATAGAGAAACAGTTATTCTGTGTATTCTGTGTAAACAGTTATAGCTGTGTATTCTGCCCTGATGACCACTGAAGCTATCATAGGAACTGCCAAAGTTCTAGTAAGGATGACATACCCACTACTAGGTTGGCTGTGCACATGCACAACCACCCCTAAAACAGACATAGCTCAGACTCCCACTCTGTCTAAATGGGGAGCATATATAGAACAAAGAGGCACTGTGTCAATGAGTCCTCTGTCTAAAGAGTTGCAAACTGTGCTAGGACCAGTAGAGGTTGTGGAGGAAACTTTGACACAAACCTTATCCATGGGGGTGGAGGCTACACCTTTCCATGAGGGACAGGGACCTATCATAGAGCAAGCTTGGTATACAGATGGCTCTAGCATAGGACCCTCAGCCTTGTGTACAGCCGTTGCTGTCCAGCCCTTAACAGATACCATGTGGTATGATAGTGGCACAGGGTAAAGCAGTCAATGGGCTGAATTGAGAGCAGCATGGATGGTGATAAAAATGAGCCTGGGCCATTAGCCATCTGTACTGACAGGTAGGCTGTGTTCAAAAGTTTAACCCTTTGGATCTCTACTTAGAAATATCAACAGTGGATGGTAGGCCACCAACCCCTCTAGGGACAAGCCATGTGGCAAGGGTTATGGGAATTGGGACATGAGAAAGATGTAACTCTTTTCCATGTCACAGGACACTTCCCCTTAGCCAGTCCAGGCAATGATGAAACCAATGCCTTGGCTAAGGTAAGATGGCTGGAGAGAGCCCCAACTGCTGATGTAGCCCAGTGACTACATCTATGAATGCAGCATGCTGGCAGTAAAATCATGTGGATGGTGGCCCTTGCCTATGAAATGGGAAGCTGTAGTGAATACCCATCATGCTTGTCCAGTATGTGCTCAAGAGAGTCCACACCCTAGGCAGGTGCCGCATACAGACAGGCAAATAACTTGAGGGAGGGTGCCCCTGACTCAATGGCAGGTGGGCCTTGTTGAACCGCTGCCAATGTCAGAGAATTCCAGATACTTTGTCACAGCTGTTGATATGGCTACTAGTCTTCTGTTTGTATGGCCTTGTAAGATCCCAGACCAGATAAGCACTGTGAAGGTATTGAATAGCCTTATGGCCATGTATGACCAGCCTGTAGCCAGAGAGAGTGACAATGGAACCCACTTTACCAGACATGAGGTACAGAAGTGGGCTTCCCAGTTGTCTATTAAGTTGAAATTACATATTCCATATCATACCCAAGCAGTAGGGATGACTGAGCAATACAATGGTCTTTTAAAAAAGGGACTAAGGCTATCTACCCAGCCCCCATCCCTGAAGGAGTGGACATGGCAGTTATGGCTGACAGTCAGAATTCTAAATGAGAGACCACATCAGGTTGGACCCTCTCCAGTGGAAGCTCTGTTGCACAGGGCCACAGCACCCATACAATGACAAGTCACTACTGAAAATAATCTTTTGAAGTCGGGATATGGCAAGAATGGAAATATTCTCTTACCGGCCCCAACCTGCTTACAACAGGGAATGGCCTTCGAGAGGAGAAGCCCCTCATGTATGCTGTGTAGACCTAATAGGGCCTTGGGGAAAAGGATTAGAAGAAGACTTGCAAGTTTCACCTTGGGTGACAAGTCCCTGGCCTCCCCGAATAAAGGTAACATGGCCTGGAACAGATAAGTGCTCCACTCCAAAGAGCACATTTGTATTATCATTATGGCCAATTATGAGTTCCCTATACTGTTACATGTAGAACCTATAGATCCAACAGTGTTAGCAGATAATGTGTGGTATCATAAACCAGGTAAGATACCTATTCCTGCAACCATTCTTTCTCAGGTTGGCAAACTGGCATGTATCCTACGCAAGAACTCCCCTGTTGATACCAATAACCCTTCTGTCTTTTTGCCCATAATGTTGTGGCTGCAGGCACCAACATAGATTCATGTGGCCAATGTGTCAACTTGCTGAATATGTCCCTAACTTCCCCATCAGTAAGGCTACAGGATTCCCATGGAAAATCACCCCATAGATGACTACTAACTGGACATGTGTGGCTAGCAGTTAAAAGGATAGAACTATGGGACAAGCCTTAAGGCATATTGAACAAACAATAGGTTATATGAATGTAAGGGTCATTTATCCTTGCTAAGGGAACATCGTGGAAGATTCTGAACATGTAGATTGTATGGCGAAGGACCCTGAAGGGAAAATACAGGAAAATGGTCAGGGACCCTCTGATGTTCAGAATCTTGCTGAGCATTTGCTGTAAATATCCACGTGCTCCCAGGTGTTCCTTGGTTACTATCTAATGTAATTGTGTATGGGCACCCAGGTGTCCTGGTTATAGACCTAGGTAGGACTAATGGCTCTGATACATGGTGATTCTCAGGATGCTCTGGGAGGCCACTAGGGTGGCTTCTCCTAGCTCTGAATAAAGCTTATTAATTTTTTACCCATGGCTCCCAGGATCTTTTCTTATTACCTAGCTCATGGACCTGCATGTGAAGGGTTTGTGACCCAGTCTGTACAACGGGCTTGAGGGGTCTGTGAACCCTAGTCCTAGCAATACAGAAAGGCTAAAGTTTCACACAGCAAGCTATCAGTGAAGAGGAATGTGAGAACATGGTAAAAATGTCCATTTGGGAGACATCAACAGGAAACAAAACATTGATTCTTAGTATGTCCTCCCAACTTGGAGAAATACTTCTCCCAATAGCTTCCTTTGAAAATTTTGAAAACATTGCACCTGTAGAATTAGATTTACTAATTGTCTTTTTTGTTCTTGTTCCTGGTCTCCCCAAGATTGGAGGTTTGATGAGTAAAAATTACCTAGTAGCATAAGAAGTATTTTCTTGAAATTTTTAAACTCTACCAGATAGCAAGACTAATAAAGGTGAAAATCAAAACAAAAAGAACAGAAAATGGATTGTTCATGTTTTTATTCAGTTATTTAGCTAGATTCTTGCATTAAACAATGATTCCATAAAAGTGGCACTTACCTTGTTAATTTCTAGGAAGAATTTAAAAGTTCCCATGACTCTTTCCTGAGGAAAAACACAAGCCTCATGGGAAGAGCTTCCAATTCACAGCTGTTTAGCATCACATTATCGTGCCTTGTTATCACAGTTGCCTGGATGGTCTCTTTGAAGATCAATTTCCTAGAGAGCAATCAGATCAAGAGTAGTCAGTCTAATTCAGTCACTTTAACGACCAGCCTACTGGAATAGTATTGGTAATTTTGGTAATTAAAATGACAAATACAATTCAATTGTACAAAATTGACATATCTCAGTGCTTGGCTATGATGTCAACACACATACACAAACAAAACCCCTCTGAACCTGGCCAGAGCACTTTATGGACAGTCTATATTGCCCCTCTCTTGCCATTGCATTGCATGGTTGGAGTCTATCACTTTTGACAGCCTTTCATAATGGCGAATTGTATTTTTCAAATTCCTTTACATGGCTTTATCTCATTTAAAAAAATAAATCAGATTGCACTCTACCTCAATCATATTGAATCTAGAGGTGGAGTTCTGACCATATGATTAAAGTGATAACAGTTGCTCATTACTCTGATGGGAAAAGGCTCCTTTGTTTGCAAAACAATATAATGCCACATAATTTGAGATTTTGGAGAACACTTTAGAAAAAGGAAATCTGGAACACCTGTTGTTGTCAAGGCTCAGGAAAACTGCCAGGAGCATTTTAAATGCTGTCTTTACCTGTTTCACACAACAGCTGAGTCTCACCATCTGGGCCAGGCTGAAATTTCCATGTATTCAGCCAAATTGTCAGAATAGCTCCCTTTGGCTGGTCCTTCAAGAAATGGGCTGCTTGGGAAACTAAAAATACATTTGACATCAGAAAGCCATCTACAAATTCACGAAGCCTGAGTGCCATAAAAAGATGGGAAGAGTATTAGGCTTACACACTATATAATCATTTCTAGTGTAGCACCATATTAGAATTAGGGATTAAGCCAACAGAGCATGTTTATTTAGAGTTGTGATAATTGCTGAGTGCACAGCAGTAGAAAATTATTCCTAAAAATGGAATGTTGCATTTTCCTAATGGATAACTAATAAATAAACATGTTGTGAATGTTTCAACAAGACAAGCAACAGAAAACAGAACAAAGACAACATACATTTTCAGATCATAAAATTTTCCTATGAAACACTTTAGATAATGCCAGTGAAATTTAACTACACTTAAACCACTTTATCTTCAGAAACTGTGGAGATTTTAACTTCAGAATTATTGATTAAAATGAAAACAAAAATTAACTCAGGTAGAATGAGCAACATTTTTTACTGAGGTGCAATTTACAAACTGAAATGTATTTAAGTGTAATATGTCAATGCACTGGATAACAGAATGGATCCATGTGCCCCACATACTTACCAAGACAAAAAGTCCTTTCATCAGCCCCGGAAGTTTCTTCTCTTTATGCTGTCCCCAGTCAATGTCGACTCCGCCTACAGAAACTACTGCTATTGTGATTTCTTACAACAGAGTTACCTGTTGTAAAATTTCATATAAAAGGAATGAAATGGTCTGCTTTACTGTTTTTAAATTGTTTCTATGTCATTGCATGTTTAAATACTATTTGATTGCATAAATATACCACATTTAATTTATACATTTTTCTGGTTGAAAGGCATTTAGGTTGTATCCAGTTTTTGTTTGAATAAAACTGCTATGAACATTATTAAGTCTTTTTGAACATATGCTTGCAATTCTCTTGAGTAAACAAATTCCTAGTGTGGAATTTCTGGATGGAAAAGAGATGTATGTTTAACTTTATAAGAAACTTCCAGAACTTTTCTCAAAATGGCTATAGCATTTTATACTCCCACAAGTAGTGTCTGAAATTTCTAATTGCTTTACATTATTATCAATATTTACTGCTACCAGTCTTTTTAATTTTAAGCACTCTAATATGTCATATGGCTGTAATTTGCATTTCTCAAAAAATCTATTACTGGTGAGCACTTATTCATATGCTTATTTGTCCTATCTATATCTTCTTTCATGAACTGTCTTCTTAACT
>NW_007732026.1:85898-87225 GCF_000696425.1 Galeopterus variegatus
TCAACAATTGGTGCTGGGAAAACTGGATATCCATATGCAGAAGAATGAATCTAGTCATGCATCTCTCACCATACATTAAAATCAACTCAAAATGGATTAAAGATTTAAGTATAAGACCTGAAATTGTAAAATTACTAGGGGAAAATATAGGTGAAACACTTCAGCAACTAGGTCTGGGCACAGACTGTATGAACATGAGTCAAAAAGCACAAGTAGCAAAAGAAAAAATAAACAAATGGGACTATATCAAACTAAAAAGCTTCTAATTAAATATAAGGAGTTGTTTTTTTTTAAATTTTTGATTAAATGTAATTTACAGTATTTTGATTTGTTTGTTGTTTGTTTTATGATTTTTAATTCCTAAAAAAAATATTTGCCTACCCCAAAGCCAGGAACACGTTTCCTCATTTTTTTTCTAGAAGCTTTATAATTATAGCTCTTATGCTTATGCCTAAGATTTATCTTTAATTATTTTTTCTATATGACGTGAGGTAAGGTTTGGGGTTTGTCTTTTTTTTTTTTTTTTTTTTTTCCCCCTATGTACTTAATAAAACTTACCAGGGAATCCATCCAGGTCTGAAAATTTCTTTTGGGAAAGTTCTTAATCATGAATAATTTACAAAAATAAAGCTTTCCTAATGTTCTTTTTTTTTTTTTATTTCCTGTGTCAATTTTGTGTTTGTTCACTTCATCTGAATTATAAAATGCATTGGCATGAATTTTCATAATAATCCTTATTAAGTATTTCATAACTTTTAGATCTCAACTAATGCTTTTTTTTCATCTCTGATGTTTATCTTTTGTGTATTCTCTCTTTTCTCCTTGTTCAATCTAGTCAGAAGTTTATCAAGTTCATTCATGTTTTTAAAGAAACTATAGATTTCATAGATTTTCTCTTATTGTTTCTTTGTTTCCTAGTTAATTGATCTCTACTTAAATCTTTATTATTTTCTCCATTTTACATGTTTTTTAAAAAATTTTGGACATATATTTATTTTCATTGAAACATAATCGATTATAAATATTTGTGAAATACCAATTTGACTATAATTATTTACAATATGTGGTGATCAAATCAGGATTATCAGCAAATTTATCATGATAAAACATGATTATTCTTTGTGAAAACATAATTATTCTTTGTGTCCATTACTCAGTTTCTTCCTAAGCCCCCTCTCTCTCCCTCTTTCTCATCTCTAGTAACTATACTTTTGTTCTCTCCTTCCAAAAGTTCAATGTATTATTGTGGCTGTTTTTTCCTTGATATTCTCTCTCTCTCTCCCGCCCTCTCCCGCCCTCCCTCCCTCTCTCTCTCTCTCTCTCTCTC
>NW_007732026.1:88750-90573 GCF_000696425.1 Galeopterus variegatus
AAAGTACTGCTTTACTCCTGGCATTTCATAGATTTTTGTGGTGTTGTTTTAAATATATTATGTTCCTTTCTTTCCATTTTATTGCTTGTCTTCAGCGTTTGCTATTTTTTTTAAGTTGAAAGATACAGTTTCTTTTTTCTCAATTACATATCTGCTCTACCATTAGGTTTCTTTCTATCTCATGTATTCATAGTGTTGATTATTGTTTTTTGGACTCCAGATTCAGAACTCCCTTGAGGATTTCTCTTAAGGCTGTTCATGTGGCAGTGAACTCCCACAGTTCTTGTTTCTCTGGGAAATACACTATTTCCTTTTCATTTCTCAAGGACAGCCTTGCTGGGTATAATAGTCTTGGCGAGCAGGTTTTTTGGTTTTGATTTTGTTTTTGTTTTTGTTTCTTTCAGTACTTTGAATATATCATCCCATTCTCTCCTGTCCTGTAAGGTTTCTGGTGAGATATCTGCCATTACTGTGATGGGGGTTCCAATACAGGTGACTTGACACTTTTCTCTTGCTGTTTTTAGGATTGTCTCTTTGCCTTTGACTTTTGACAGTTTGATGATAATGTGTCTCAGAAAGGACCTCTTTGGGTTGTATCTGATTGAGGATCTTTAAAAATCTTTAATTGGAAGTCCATATCTCTCCCAATATCTGAGAAGTTTTCCACTATTACTTCATTGAACAGATTTTCAATGTCTTTTCCTTTCTCCTTCCCTTCTTGAACACCTATAATTAGAGTGTTTGTATGCTTAAGGTTGTCGGACAAATCTTGTAGGTTTTCTTCATTTTTTAAAAATTATTTTCCTTTTTTGTTGTCCATATAGATTATTTTAAGAAGCCTGTCTTCAAGGTCAGAAATTCTTTCTTCTGCTTGCTCTCACCTATTGCTTAAGCTCTCAGTTATGTTTTATATCTCATTGAATGAATTCTTCATTCCATGAGTTCTGTTATATTATGTTTTAAGGTATTTATCTCTTTATAAATTTGCTCCCTCATATATTGGATTTTTTTATTAATTTCATTGTGTTATCTATGTCTTCTTGTGTCTCACTGAGTTTCCTTCAGATCATTGCTCAGAATGCCTTCTCAGTCATTTCAAGGTTGTCTTGCTGTTTGAGATCTGGTACTTGAGAACTATTGTATTCCTTTGGTGGTGTCATATTTTCTTGTTTTTTGGTTTTTGAGTTTTGTTGTTGTTGTTGTATTTCTAGCATCCCTATATTGATGTCTGGTCATCTGGTGGAGCAGTTGCTTTTTCTATTACTCTGGAGTGACTTTTGAGGAGAGAAACTCCCAGCAGTAGATGTGTTTTATATTGCCTGTTAAAGGGGGGTTTTAGTTTTGCTTTGGGGTATATTCAGTAGCATGGTCTCTGTGTGGTTACTTTGGCCATATTCAACATCAGAGTTTCTGTGAGTGCCTCCTTGGCCATGGCACTGGGTCACTCAGTAGTTCATTGCTGAGGTGAGTGACACTAAGTTGGGTTGTTGAGGTTGTGGTCAAGATCTTGGGTTCTTGAGAAGTGCCTGGATGCCCTGTTGATCTCTGGTTGAGGTAAGTGACACTGGGTGAACTCACTGGCACCCTGACTAGTGACCTATGACACCCTTCAGTTACCGTGGTGACTCAACAGTGTCCTTGAGATTCTGGGCACATCCTTGTACCCTCAAGGGAGTCATTGAGATACTCTGTAGCTTTGCTGTTGAAGTGGGTGATGCTCAGTGGGTTCATTGAATTTGCATGTGGGGACCTGTATTCTCAGAAGGGACTCTGAGATGGTCTGCAGCACCTCTGTTGAAGTGGGTACTCTGAGCAAGATATTA
>NW_007732026.1:90720-94543 GCF_000696425.1 Galeopterus variegatus
TTCAGCTACCGTGGTGACTCAACAGTGTCCTTGAGATTCTGGGCACATCCTTGTACCCTCAAGGGAGTCATTGAGATACTCTGTAGCTTTGCTGTTGAAGTGGGTGATGCTCAGTGGGTTCATTGAATTTGCATGTGGGGACCTGTATTCTCAGAAGGGACTCTGAGATGGTCTGCAGCACCTCTGTTGAAGTGGGTACTCTGAGCAAGATATTAGCAGTTCTGGGTGAGATCCTTTGCCCTTAAGAGGGATTCTGGGTCCCTCTATAGCTGTTCAGCTGGAGGTCACTCTGCATGAGTCTGCTGTGGTTGTGGACAGTCCCATGTGATCCTAAGAGCATTACTAGGACACTAAGAGCATTACTAGGACAGTCTGGATACCCTCAGCTGGGGTGTGCTGATCTGCACATAGTCACTGGGACTGTCTGCAAGCTATCATGCCCCAAGAGAGAAGCCATATCCCTCTGAAGCTCTCTTGCTAGTGCAGGCAGTCTTGGGCAGGCTCACTGGTGCTGCAGGCATGTGTCTGTGCCTGAGAGAGGCATTCAAGTCCTCTAATACTTCTTTGTGTCTGCACAAAATGCAAGGGCACCTCACCAATGAGGGAAGGTCTGCCAGCAGTGCCTAGATGCTTTGATCAGGCAGTTTTCTAACTCTGGTAAGTGTGCATACTAACCACCTCCATCCTGAGGGTGGTGCCTTTGCTGCACTGAACCCCCTCTTCCCAGGGTGCAGGAGGCTTTAAGCCACAAGCATGGGCAGTCTAGTGCAATGATGTGGCCACAGGGCAGTGAAACCTCTTCCCGCAGTCAGAAACTGCTTCAGAGTCCACATTATTTTGGAGTAGGGGATAGGGCAATGTTGGCCAAAGAGAATTTTTCCATTCACTTCATGACTATCCTGAGTCTTGGTACTCATCAAAGTCTCCACTACTCCCTAGATGTGTTCCTTCTTCCTTCTTTTGTTTTTATCATCCAAGTGTAGCTGCACATTTAATGTATTTTCTGTCTTTGTGGGAAAGATGAACAATGCCTCCTTATAGCTGGCCATCTTGCCTCCAAGTTTTGATATATTGTTCTATCTGCTGTGTTTGAAATTATCCACAACATAAGCAACTAGAGATGACTGGGATTGTGGTGGTCTCCTATCTTTCCATCCACTTGTTATCTGCAGAACATTAGAAGCTAGAGGTAACCCAGGAAGGTAGTGATCTCCTTTCTTCCCATCCACTCTGTTTGCCCTGGTTGAGGCTACACACCAGTGACAAAGGACCAGCCTGCTCTGATCTGTGAGCAGAGGCTGCATGCCAGCATGAACGGCAGGACTTGCATGGTTTAATTTTCCCTTCTTTCTCTAGCTTCTTAAGATGGAGGCTTAGATCATTGATTTTAAAAACTATTTGTTTATAACACAACATAAAAAGATATAAATTTCCTCCTAAGCACTTTTTTATCTGTACTCCATAACTTTTGATATTCTCATTATCATTTAATATAAACTATTATTAATTTCCCTTGTGATATCATCTTTGACCCATTAGTTATTTAGAAGTGTATTTTTTAAATTTCCAAATATTTGGAGATTTTCTAGATATCTTTTTATTATTGATTTTTAATGTAGCTCAATTATAGTCATAGAAATTATTATACCACAACTTTTTGAAATTTATTGAGGCATTTTATGACCCAGTATATTGCCCTTCATGGTGAATGTTCCATTTACACTAAATAAAGAGTGTAAATATCTCTGCAAATAATTTTGGATTTATCTATTACTCTCTTTAATTCTGTTGGGTTTTGTTTCACAATTTTGTAGCCACATTATTACATGCATACATATGTAATATTGTTGTCTTTTTGATGCATTGATCCTTTCATCATATGTAATGTCTCACTTTATCTCTGATAATGTAATTTCTCTTAAAGTCTACTTTGATATTTATATGGTTACTCTAGCTTTCTTGTAGTTAGTGTTCACGTACATTTTTAATCCTTTTATTTTCAGCCTATCAGTGACATTTTACTAAAAGGTATCTCTTGTAAGTGGCACATAATTGTTTCTTGCTTTTAATCAAATCCACTATTCTGTATCTTTAAATCAAAGATTTGTCCATTTATATTTACTTTATTGATTTAATTACATTTATTCTACTCTCCTGTTATTTGCTTTCAATGCATCTCATCTATTTTTTTTCTTCCTTCTCTGTTTTCTTGGCATTGACCAAATATTCAAATATTTTTACTATAACATCCCATTGCTTCTGTGTTTTTATTACCCCCTATTCACTCCATTACAGGAGGGATCCCCTGCCCTAAATAGTATGAGATGGCCAGACACATGATATCCAATACTGGATGAATAAATTTGCAAGAATTTATTAGTCATATAGGCTCATAGTTCCAGGAGAAGTGAACACTGCAAGCCACACAGAGTCACAAAGAGTTACACTCAAGAGCATTGCGAATCAGATGGGCTGTGGCAAGGAGGCTTTGTAGTGACAGGAGAGTGGAGTGACCCCTGAATCCCACAGGAGGATGTGATTGGCCTATTTAAATAATTTTGTTGGTTGGCAGGAAGGTGAAACCAGTTAGGTCAAGGACCCAATGAGGTGAAAGTGGTCCAGCTGATAAAGGAACTAGCTAGTCAGGGAGGCTTGTCTGCTGAATATGAAATATATTTGGTGAGAGCAGGGAAATTCAAGGCTAGGCCTACAAGGCCTTCAGAAGCTCAAAGGTGTCAAGGATGTCTACCACAAATTAATACTATAACACACTACACACAATTTAACAACCTTGAGATGATATAGTGCCTTTTATCACTCATATTTTGTTCTGATTTCAACATTTATTTTACTTCTGCATATATTATGAACTTTACTGTTATTATTTTTATTATTATAAATATTTTCCTTTAGACCATCAAGTATCATTTGCATATTTCTTAAAAATAAGAAAAATATTTTATTTTACCACATATTATAATTTCAGATGGTATATTTGCCTTTGTATCTACCTCAGTATCTATATAGTGTCATTTTCTTTTGGCCTGATATAAGAAAAATATTTTATTTTACCACATATTATAATTTCAGATGGTATATTTGCCTTTGTATGTACCTCAGTATCTATATAGTGTCATTTTCTTTTGGCCTGATAAACTTCCTGTGATATTTATAGTTCTTGAATGGTTGGTCTGCCGATGACATTATTTCAGCTCTTGCTTCTCTAAAATGTCAATATTTCACAATTATTTCTGAAGAATAGTTTAGCTGAATATAAAATTCTATACAAAAATTTGCTTATTTTCCCTTTTTTGCTTTTTAATGATATATTAAGCTTCCATTACCATCTGGATTACACTGTTCTTGACAAGAAATCAACTTTTATTCTTATTTTTGCCCCCTGTATGTAATGTGTCCTTTTTTTCTTCTGCCTACTTGTAAGATTTTCTCTTTTAGTTTTTAGTTTTCAGGTGCTTGTATATGATGTGCCTAACTGCTATTATTTTTTGTTTTTATGCTCCTATGTGTTCATTGAGCTTCTTGGATCTAGGAGGCTTGATTTGGGGGAATAATTTTATCCATTATTTTTCTATGAGTTTTCTTGCCACAATATATGTCTCTTCTCTTTCTGGGTTTTCCAGTTGCATATATATTTGAATATTTTATATTCTTCTACAGGTCTTTGATGGTATGTTCAGTTTTTCAACCTTTTTTCCCCTGTGTTTTAGTTTGCATGGTTTCTATATACTTGTCTACAATTGTACTAACCTTTCCTTCTGTAATACCTGTTTTTAAATCCTATGTAGTGATTATTTTCAGGCAT
>NW_007732026.1:95108-98665 GCF_000696425.1 Galeopterus variegatus
ACAACTATACTTCCATGAAGTTGTTACAACAAGCAAACGGAAAGGACATTCTTGGGGGGGACAGGAGAGAGGGAGGAGGGAGGGAGGTGTCGGTGACAGGCCATAATAATCATATACAGTGTAAGAAAATAAAAATAAAAAAAAAATAAAAAAAATAAAAATAAAAATAAAGAAGCCCTAGTCCTATGGCTATAGTATTCATGCCCTTAAGACATTGTGTATTAGAGTTTTCAAGAGAAACAGAACCAATAGGATATACATAGAAAGAGATTCAGTATAAGGAATTGCCTTATGGGCTTATGAATGCTGAGAAGTCCCATGATCTGCTCTCTGGAAACTAGAGACTCAGACAAGTTGGTGTGATAATTCCAGTCTGAGTCTGAAGGCCTAAGAACCAGGGGAGCCAATGGTGTAAATCCCAGACCAAGGGCAGGAGAAGACTCAATGAGGCAGACAGAAACAAAAAGCAGTGAATTTCTCCTTCTTATGCCAGTTAATTCTATTCAGTACCTCAACAGATTGTATGATACCCAACAGATTGAATGATTTGACTACAGATTGACTATTTTACTGAGTTTATTGATTCAGATGCTAATCTTATCCAGAAACACCCTCACAGACATGCCATACCCAGAAATAATATTTAATATTGGTAGCTCATGGCACAATCAGATTGGCACATAATATTAACCATTACCCATGGCTTTTTTGCTGTCTCTACTGAATGCACAGAGTGTTTGGTGATATTTATCCACTCCATTTTTTTCAGAACTCCTTTATCTCCTAAAATTTGTGACAAATGGGATTCTCATTTGGTTCACAGTTTCCAAATTCTCTGCTGTTTTATGCCAGGCCTCAAATAGTCTCATCCTATGTGTGCATAGCTCAAATATTTGGCCCTCTTCTCTGATTCTGTGCCCTGCAAATTATAGCCACATCTGCAACCACAACCTTTAATCATTGCCTCCTGAACTCAGTGAGACTGCTATATTCTATTTGGGATCCACTTCCCCCATGCCATTATCCGGAAAGTGCTTCTAGGCAGAGAGCCAGGGAATTTCTGTGGTTTACCTCATGTGTCTTTGTTCTGTCAGGGATTATAATCCTACAATGACTTCTGTTCTATTACCAACCATTAGTTTGCACGCTTTATCTGTAATGCTTAGCCTATGATTGAAGTAAGCAAAAGTTGTGAGCAGTAATTTTAGTACTTTACTTGCAATCATTTAGGACTTTACTTGTAAGCATTCACAGCCAAGTGAAGGTATTGTAAAGCCTGAAGTTTGTACTATTTATAATGGGGTCTTTTTAAGAATAGAAATACAAGACTAAGGTTAGATATTCATGTGAATATTTATCTAGAGAAAAGTATCCCAGCAAATCAGTTTTTAAAAATTGTCAAATAACACAAGTATTACAAAAAGCAGAAAATAACCTACTTATTTTATTAGTTGGCTGTGCATCTACCAATAATGTTGTCTATTTGAAATTTTTGATCACATTCCTTTTGATTATATCTTTATAGATCAATAATTTTACATAATAATTTGCTTTAGAAAGAATGTCATGGTTGGCTGAAATTTGTTTTATTATTATTAATAGGTTAGAATAGTTTATTTTAGTTTTCCAATTTATAATTTGTACTTTTACAAAGGATTTTCAGATTCTGGTGACAATAGAAGGAAAATAACAGATTTTTAAAAACATGAGGTACAATATTTCTGGGCATTTCAGATATTTTTAAGGCAGTGACCAATGCATTAAAAATTATCAAGAAATTTATAGTTTTTCTAATTTTTTTCTAGTATGTGTATTCACTTCCTACTTTCATTTAAATGCATAAATAAATAATAAAAGAGCCCATTCGTTACTGCAATTGAAAATTGCTCTTCTCTTATTAAATTGCTGCCTTTGCTATTTTATATGATAAATTGTAACAATTTGTTCCTGATGTCAGAATAATTGCTTAATATTCCATCCCTTGATTTCATCATTTTGTTTCGACTTATTTTTACTTAATTTCTTTGAAATTATTTCAGATAAAGATAAATATATTAAAAAATAACTTTTATATACATCAAAAAATTAAAAGCCCATAATATCTCAGTGTTTTTCATAAGGTTAGAAAATATCTTTGTAATTTGCAGTTTAAAATAAAGTATTTGAATTTTATCAACTTTTGAATAAATTGTGTGCATTTTATTTATGTATAAGCTTCTCTTTCATGTGTTGAAAATATACTTCCCAGTGTTTAAAGTATTGTAGCAATGTTGCAGGTTTTGCAGTTTTACAATGGACAGATTAGCTCATTAAACTTGTTATCATTAGAAGTTGGTGTGAATGTACAATACTTACAATGAGAAAGAAAATATGTTACTTTGGTAAAATACCAAAAATTGTCACTAACCTCTTGGACTGTAAGTACAGCTTTTCTCTCTGGTAAGAAAAGAGAATAAGCAGCCCATTATGCCTACTTGTTACTATTTATAGAAAGTGTGTCCCAGCTCTTCGTCCTCACCTTTCAACCATAGGACTTACCTCAAATGTTTTTAAAGGACATTTTACAATGATCCCAGATTTTATCTGTTGAAAAAAATCACTGATAAATAATTTTCAGTTGGCAAGCAAGTTAAGAATTGCTGAGATTTTCACAATAAAACAGCACTGCATAAAAATTATCAACTAATTACTCAGTGATTATAATATCCAAGGAAGAAACTATAATAACTGTATTAGTCATTTTCTGTTACTCATAACAGAAATACCTGAAACTGGTTAATTTGTAAAGAAACAATATTTATTGCTTACACTTTGGGACACTGAGAAGTCCAAAGTGCAGGGAACAAAACTGGTAAGGGCTTGTTCTTGGTGGCGGTAACTCTCCAGCAATACAGGGTATCACATGGTGAATGTAGCTTGAGAGAGAGAGAGAGAGAGAGAAAGAGAGTTTTTCATGTGCTCTCCTTTTAAAGCCATCAGAACCACACCCATGGCAATCATTAAACCATCAATGGATTAACCCATTCACTAGGTCATAGTCCTAACGATCGAATCGCCTCTTCAAGGCCCGATCTTTCAAGTATCATAACAGGATTTTCCACCCTCTTAACACTGTCCCAGTGGGAATTAAGTTTCTAATACATTAAACTTTGGGGGGACACAATTCAATCTATAGTAATAATGGAGTAGTGTTCAGTGTCTGCTTTATTTGTTAGCTTTCCCAATTCATTTTGTCTACACTTTCCAATTATTTTGTTTGATTCTTCATAAACTCTTTTCAATAAATAAGTCCCATTTTTTCACTTTGAAATTTTTAAAAAGTGCTTGTGCAAAATATTCATCAAATTTAACCATTACTATACTATTTCTACAACTTGGCAAATGCCATTTGCATCAGGTCATCTGAAGAGTAAACTTCACTCACTTGAAATCTTAATAATTATATAATTAGAAGTACAAATTTTAGCACTTCAAAATAGACCTAAATGTTCTGCCTTGTCAATTCAAGACACTAGTCTAACGAATTTTTATTTTATTTTACTTTCAAAATCAAAGTA
>NW_007732026.1:99919-100744 GCF_000696425.1 Galeopterus variegatus
TTTTTTAGCAATTGTGATTCTTTCCATTACTTTTATAATTTTTAAGTGGCATGCATTTTAGTTTCTATATTGAAGTAATTACAGAGATTTCACATTTTGAACTTCTGCACCCATTCTTTGGGGGGGGAAGAGGGGAAGGTATATATTTTAGACTTCCACCAGGATATTTGGGTATAATTAATCATTCTGAATGTGTAAACAAAATTATTGTGAATTTAAAGCACATGCAAGGAAATCTTGATGCAATTTAAAATTGTTGCTATGTGTATTGACCTATATATATGTAATTAAATTACTCATGCACTACTTTCATTGACTTATTCATACATGAAATTTTGTCACTTTGTTTTTGATTTTGCTTTTTGGGTCATTTCTCTGTGTGAATAGAAATTTTGGTGTTGTTTTGCCTGGAATCTGCAGAAGATATGTCATATGCACCAAAAGTGGATCCAATACTCTGTGATGTATAAAACATGTGATGTCACATATAAACATTATTTATAGTGCTGTTACACATTTTTGACTTACGAATGCAGAAATTCTGATCAATTTTATTGTGATTCCCATCAAAAAAGTAAAAAGCATATTTCATTTATAATCACCCAGTTTGTATTTTATCCTTATTTATATACTCCAGACAGGATTGAGCATCTGTTTTGCTTAGGCATTAATAAGAACCAAATCCCCTGTTTATAATTTTCCACATCTAACGACTGGAAGAATTTTGGACGTAATAGTTTCCAACTTCATGTAATTTAAATGTGTATATCCCTACTACATAATTCTTCTGGTGCCATGTGACACAGGACAAGTTTATATTATAAT
>NW_007732026.1:102328-103589 GCF_000696425.1 Galeopterus variegatus
GTTGAGGACACATCGCATAAACACATGAGTTGTTAGAAATACTTCTCCCTTTTTCTCAAACACATTTTGCCTCTCTTTTACCAGATTTCCTGACTCCTACTTTCCTTAGAAGACTAACCCTGTATTAGTACCTTCCTTCTTCTTTATTATTCTTCAAAAACTAATTCCTTTTCATGACTTTGATCCAAGCGAATCATCCTATCAATTAAATTATTAATTTTGATGACTTTCTACTTCTTCTCACTGGTCTATTCCCCTTTGCTATAAAAACTTAGTCAGATAACATTATGCCAAAACAAGCCTTTAATTATTATACCTATTAACTTACTTCACAAATGTCTCCTCATGCTTACTCTGTGACAGACACTTCATGAATTAAAAAAAAGGGGTGGGTTCCTTTATTGGTCTGTTTTCGTGTTGCTTTAATAGGATACCTGAAACTGAATAATTTATTTTAAAAAAGAGGTTTATTTTGCTTGCGATTCTGGGACAGCTGCATTGGCTGTGGGCTTCACGCTGCTTCTACTCATGGAAGAAAATGGCGAGCAGCTGGTGGGTGCAAGATTACATGGTGAGAGGAAGCAAGAGAGAGAGAGAGACAGGGGAAGTACCTGGATAGTTTTAAACAAGCAGCTTTCATGGGAAAAATAGAGCAAAAACTCACTCACTCACTCCTTCACCCAGGGAGGGTATTAATCTATTCAGGAGGCATCCACCCCCTATGACCCAAACTGCCACAATTGGTGATCAGATTTCAAAATGAACTTTGGGAGACAACATAGCCAAACTTTATCAGCATCTGTCCTTACAGAGCTTACAATCTAAAGAGAAAGCATAATAAACAAATAAAAACTAAACATATACTATAACCACGTGTAGAAATTAAGTGCCCTGAAGAAAAAATTAAACAGATTGAGGCTATAGTGACAAGTGGATAAGGTATATTAGATAGAATGAATAAGGCTTTGCAGTATGTGAATACCTCAAATGTTTATGATACATTAAATAAAGTGATTAGGAAAGATCTTCACCAGGAAGTGACTTCTGAATAGATCTGAATGATGTGAGCACATAGAGGACTAAGAAAAAGTCAGAGGGCAAGGAAAGTCCCTGAAAGAGAAAACAGCTTATTTGAGCTGCAGCAAGAAGTCCAAATGGACCAAAGCTGAGAGAGCAAGAGAGGTGGGATGGAGAGAGGTGGGATGGAGAGAGGGGGGATGGAGAGAGGTGAGATGGAGAGAGGGGGGATGGAGAGAGGGGG
>NW_007732026.1:104759-109401 GCF_000696425.1 Galeopterus variegatus
GAGAGAGGGGGATGGAGAGAGGGGGGATGGTGAGAGGTGGGATGGAGAGAGGTGGGATGGTGAGAGGTGGGATGGAGAGAGGTGGGATGGGTGGTGGGGGACATAGTACAAGAGATAGGCAAGGACCAGTAAGATAACTATGTATAACATGAGGGGAAACTATTGGAGGAATTTAAACAAGGGATTAATATGTTCTCATCTGTATTTCAAAAAGATCAGTCTGGCTGTTGATTGGAGAATCAACTGTATTGGGACGAGAATGGAAGCAGAGAAGCTAACTGCAATAGTTAAGGTACAAGGAGTTGGTGACATAGAATAATGAATTAGTGGTGGAAATGATGAGGAAAGGCAAGATTTGAGCTTAATTTTAAGAAGTAAGAATTTGATGACAGGTTAACTGTGGGTATAAGAGAAAGAGAGGAATAAAGGGTAATCGATAACCCTCAGGTATTTATTCTGAGCAACTGTATGATTGGTGGTAATGTCACTTATGAAATTGGGGAGATGCAGCAATGACTGAATTTGAATTGGAGCAAGGACAGGAAGTCAATTCAAATAGCAATGTTGAGTAAGCAGTTGGATATAAGAATCTGAGGTTTAAGAAATTAAGACTTTGTCTAATACTTACGTGTCTTTAACATAGAGATGGTACTTCAGTGCTTGTTCGCTTTTTACCCCCTAACTCCTGTTCAAGTTAGAGCATTTAAGTGGGAGGCTTCTCCAGTTAATTCTTGAGTATGTTACTGCAGTTAATTCCTGGGTATGCTACTGTTTCACATGGGTAGGATTGCTACTCTCCAATTCTCCCTAATCTGGGATATTTCTAGAAGAAATTCTACAAAGTTTCTCACAAATAAATATCACTCCTACCCTACCTTTCCAATTCCCAGTTGCCTTCTGCCTTATAATCTCTTAGCTATTTGGGAAAGGGAATGGGGAAGGAGTGATTTTTGTTTAGATAACCAAGTTTTCAATACCATTTTACCCAGAATTTATCAAAAAGGATATCCAAGACAGGCAAATGTAATGATTGGGATTTAATTATGAAGAGTAATGAAAAATGACAAATAACATGAAGACTTCATTTTGTTGAGTTTTGGATAATATTTCTAAAGTTAATTGGACTGGCAATTTTTCAAAATAAGATTGAGTGTTTGTATATTACCGCCAATTATTTAAATAACTCATAATGCTACAATTATAAAAACAAGGTGAGCCTACTGAAATAAAACAGTAAACAAAACAATGTAAGAAAAGAAACAAAAAAAAAAACAGGCAGAATTCCTAATATGTTGAATAATTTAATGTTCTCCAAGGATCACTCTTCAAACCAGAAAAGGAAGAAAATTTTATTCAACAAATAGTGTTTGTATGTGAGACTAACTAACTGTAAAAAATAGTTTGAGATCTACATTATGACTTATAATAAAATATTTAGTTACAATATTAATTGTAGATCAGTTATCTTATATTAGGTGAGTATAAACTGACTTCATATTGGGAACCACTTACTAACCAATAAAGAATAGTGACACAGGAAAAGGTTAGATCTTGATACACAAAGTAGAAATTATTTAATGTCAAAAAATATCTCAGAAAAAAATCAAAGTCAAGTGAAAACTGAGAAGAAAAATTATCAAATTCTATAATAGACAGGAAGTTAATATCTTTAACATAAATATTGGGTCAGTGGAAATAAAAAGACGGCAGAGTGTGGATTTTTTAAAAGGGGAAGAGGAAATGAAAAAACTCACAGAACAAATAAAGAAAAAACTTTTCCAATGATAGTAAAAAAGGTCCACAGTGCCTTTTATCACTATTCAGAGGAAAAACTCATTTATAACAAGCTACACCTTTGCATTTAAAATTGGTAAATTATTTCATGCACTCATTTCTTAAACAAATATTTTTGGAATATCTACTATGTGCTGGATGCTTCTAGGTGCTAAAACCTTTAAAAATAAATAAAGTTTTCAGGAAAATAAATTCCATGCAAATGTAAACCAAAAAATGAGCGGAGGTTGCCATGCTTATATCAGACAAAACAGACTTCAAACCAAGAACTATGAAAAGAGACAAAGAAGGATACTATATAATGATGAAAGGATCAATGCAGCAAGAAGTTATAACAATCACAAATATGTATACAATCAACTTCAGAGCACCCAGATATATAAAGCAGCTGTTATTGGATCTAAGTGGAAAGATAGATCCCAACATAGTAATAGCTGGAGATTTTAATACACTGCTATCAGCACTGGACAGATCATCTAGACAAAGAATTAGCAGAGCAATATTATATTTAAACAGCACCTTAGACCCAATGAATTTGACAGACATAAACAGTAAATTTCCTCCAACAATGGCAGAATATACATTCTTCTCATCAGCACACAGATCATTCTCCAGGATAGACCATATGTTAGGCCACAAATTAAGTCTCAACAAATTTAAAAAGATTAATATCATATCAAGTATATTTTCAGAACATAATGGAATAAAACTAGAAATGAACAACAACCAAAACTTTGGAAACTATATAAATTCATGGAAATTAAACAATACACTCTTGAATGACCAATGGATTATAAATAAATAAGAAAGAAAGCAGAAAATCAAAAAATTCCTTGAAACAAATGAAAATACAAACACAACTTAAAAGGACTTATAGGATACTGCAAAAGTAGTACTAAGAGGGAATTTTATTCAATAAGTTCTTACATCAAAGGAATAAAAAGACTTCAAATAAACAACCTAACATTAAATCTCAAAGAACTTGAAAAATAAGAACAATCCAATCCCAAAATTAGCAAATGGAAAAAATTAAGATTAGAACAGAACCAAATGAAATAGAGACCAAAAGACAATACAAAAAATCAACAAAACAAAAAGTTTTGAGAAGATAAACAAAATAGACAAGCCACTGGCCAGACTAACTACAAAAGGAAGAGAAAAGACCGAAATAAGAAAAATCAGAAATGAAAAAGGAGACATTGCAACTGATACCACAGAAATGCAAAGAATCATTAGAGACTATTATGAACAACTATATGCCAACAAATTTGAAAATCTGAAGGAAATGGATAATTTTCTGGACACATACAACCTATTAAGACTGAACCAAGAAGAAATAGATAACCTGAACAGACCAGTAATGAGCAATGAGATTGAGTCAGCAATCAGCAGTTTCCCAACAAAGAAAAGGCCAGGACCAGATGGCTTTTCTGCTGAATTCAGCCAAACCTTTAAAGATGAAATCACACCAATCCTTTGCAAACTATTCCAAAAAATTGAAACAGAGGTCATTTTCCTATATTCATTCTATGAGGCCAGCATCACCCTGATACCAGAATCAGACAAAGACACAACAAGAAAAGAAAGCTACAGGCCAATATCCTTGATGAACATGGACACAAAAATCCTTAACAGGATATTAGCAAACAGAATACAACAGAATATCAGAAAAATTATACACCATGATAAAGTAGGATTTATCCCAGAGATGCAAGGATGTTTCAATATACACAAATCAATAAATGTTATATACTACGTCAACAAAAGCAAGAACAAAAGCCATATTATTATGTCAATAAATGCAGAAAAAGCATTTGACAAAATTCAGCATCTCTTCATGATAAAGGCTCTCAACAAATTAGCAACAAATTAGGTATAGAAGAAAGTATTCTGACAAAATGAAAGCCATGTATGACAAATTTACCACCAACACCATTTGGAATAAGGAAAAGTTTTTGTGTGTGTGTGTGGCTGACTGGTAATGGGATCCAAATCCAAACCCTTGACCTTAGTGTTACAAGGCTATGGACTAATGAACTGAGCTAACTGGACAGCTGTCAACATAGTATTGAAACTATTAGCCAGAGAAATAAGGAAGGAGAAAAAAATAAAGGGTATCCAAAATGGAAAAGATAAAGTCAAATTGTCAATGTTCACAGATGACATGATATTATACATAGAAAAACCCACAACCTCTACCAAAAAAATCCTCTTATAGCTCATAAACTAATTAAGTAAAGTTGCAGGATACAAAACTGATACTCAAAAGTCAGTACTATTTCTGTACACCAACAACAAACAAGCAGAAAAAGAAATCAAGAAAGTAAGCCCATTTACAATAGCTAATGAAAGAATAAAATACCTAGGAATAAATTTAACCAAAGAGGTGAAAGATCTCTGTAATGAGAACTATAAAACATTCCTGAAAGAAATTAAAGATGACACAGAGAGGTGGAAAGACTGTCCATGTTCTGGGGTTGGAAGAATCAACATAGTGAAAATGTCCATGCTATCCAAAGCAATCTACAGATTCAATGCAATCCCCATCAAAATACCAATGACATTCTTTAAGAAACAGAAAAAAAATACAATCCTAAAATTCATATCAAAGAATAAAAAATCCCAAATAGCCAAAGCAATCCTGAGCAAATGAAAAAAAACTTATGCTACCTGACTTCAAACTATACTATAAAGCTATAGTGACCAAAACAGCATGGCACTGGCATAAAAACAGATATATGGACCAATGAAACAGAAGAGAGAGCCCAGAAATCAACACATGTATAGCCAGCTGATCTTCAATAAAGGCAATAAGAACACACATTGGGGAAAGGACAGCCTCTTGAGT
>NW_007732026.1:109792-111437 GCF_000696425.1 Galeopterus variegatus
TGCTATCCAAAGCAATCTACAGATTCAATGCAATCCCCATCAAAATACCAATGACATTCTTCAAGAAACAGAAAAAAAATACAATCCTAAAATTCATATCAAAGAATAAAAAATCCCAAATAGCCAAAGCAATCCTGAGCAAATGAAAAAAAAACTTATGCTACCTGTCTTCAAACTATACTATAAAGCTATAGTGACCAAAACAGCATGGCACTGGCATAAAAACAGATATATGGACCAATGAAACAGAAGAGAGAACCCAGAAATCAACACATGTATAACCAGCTGATCTTCAATAAAGGCAATAAGAACACACATTGGGGAAAGGACAGCCTCTTGAGTAAATGGTGTTGGGAAAACAGAACATCCATATATACAAAAATGAAACTAGACCCATACATCTCACCATATACCAAAATCAACTTAAAATGGATAAGAAAAAGCCTTAAGTATAAGACTTGAAACTATTAAGCTCCTAGAAAAAAAATAGGGAAAACACTTCAGGATGTAAGACTAGTCAAAGACTTTATGAATAAGATCCCCAAAGCACAAGCAACAAAAGAAAAAATAAAAAAATGGGATTATATCAGACTAAAAACCTTCTGCATAACAAAGGAAACAACCAGCAGAGTGAAAATACAATCTACAGAATAGGAGAAAATATTTGAAAACTATGAATCTCACAAGGGATTAATATCCAGAATATACAAGGAACTCAAACAACCTAACTATAAGAAAACCAAATGATCCAATTAAAAAATGGATAAAGGAGCTGAATACACATTTCTTAAAGGAAGATATACGAATGACCAACAGGTACATGAAAAACTGTTCGATATCACTAATCATCAAGGAAATACAAATCAAAACCACATTGAGATATCATCTCACCCCAGTTAGACTGGCTAACATCAAAAAGACAGAGAATAAAAAATGCTGGTGAGGATGTGGTGAAAAGGGAACTCTTCTACACTGTTGGTGGAACTGTAAACTAGTACAGCTATGATGGAAAACAGTATGGAGGTTTCTCAGATAACTCAGATAGAACTACTATATAATCCAGCAATCCCACTTCTGGGTATATACCTGAAGGAATGGAAATCATCATGTCAAAGGGATACCTGCACTCCCATGTTTATCGCATTGGGAGAAACTGGGAGAAGGGAACGTGGGACTTCTTTTTATTATCATCACAACTTCCTGTGAATTTATAACTATTTCAAATAAAAGGTTTATAAAAACAAAACATAAGAAATCGAAGACCTCTTTCTCCACTATTATTCTGATTTCCAGCCCTCTCTTTCAATCCTCCCCCAGTCCAAGAGATAACCACTGTTCTTTTGGTATCAATCTTTTCAGACCTCTTAAAATATTTAAAAGTAAATTTGAGGTAAGCCAGATCAAAACAGAGATCCAGATACAAAAATTGGTGAAAATGAATCTACATTTAGATTGTTTTTACTTTAATTTGCTATAAACCAGAAAACAAGGATGTGAAGATGCACACCAAAATCAAGGATACAAGGGAGCAAGTAAACATAGTTTTCTGATGCACTCCATGTTCCATCTGGTGGAGACACTCTTGGAGAAGTAAAATTTCTCCCAAAGCTTGAAGTTTCGTTTTTAATGTAGCCTTTTTTTTTTT
>NW_007732026.1:112073-112530 GCF_000696425.1 Galeopterus variegatus
CTTTAGTAGTTTGCTTCCTTATGTTTAGGTGTTAAATTTACCTAGATTTTACTTTTATATGGTGTAAGGTATGAATCTAATTTCATACTATAATGGTATTTTTGTATTATGGTGATAACTTTCTTGACATTTATTGAACTGCTTTTCATTCATTGTTTTTGTATTTTACATTGATTTTTATTGTTATGTATGCGTAAGATATACATACTCATATACATACACACATATATTTATTTCTGAACTTTTTATTCTATTAAACTATTGTTCAGTCATGCAACAATATCCCACACCATTAATTTCCATAGCTTTATGACATATTGCTATCTGGAGGAAAAAACCACACTTCTTTGTTCTTTTTAAAACTATTTCATTGTCGGTCTTATGCTTTGATATGAATTTCAAAAACTGCTGAAACCCATAAAAATCTTGACTGAGACTACAACATAGATGAATATAG
>NW_007732026.1:112893-114213 GCF_000696425.1 Galeopterus variegatus
TGAAGAGCATATTCCTTGCTAACTTCATATGATGAGCTAGAGGAAATTCAAGCCTAGCATGAGAATTTTTTAAGGGCTACAACAGTGCATCTCTGGCACTTGTAGCAATTATTATAGAGGAGAAAACCAAAAAACATTAGCTTGCCAATTACATTTCACACACACACACACAGATGGTCTGGATATTAACAGGATTACAATGATAATAAAATGAGAAAATCTGACAAAATACATGTAGGAATGTCTCGAAGCATAATTTAAATGTGAGAGGCCCTATCGTGTTGTGCATGAGAGACAAATTGCCTAGGTTAAGCTCAGGCATCACGCTTATGGCTGGGGGACTTTGGAAAGTTCACTTAACTTTTCTGCATTTCAGTTTCTTTATATTTAATAGGGGTAATAATAATAGTACATACGTCTAAGGCTTGTGCCAAGTATTAAATGAGTTAACATGTAAAGAAATTAAATCAGTATCTGTCACACTGAGATTATTAAATGATTGTGAGCTGGTATTTGTTTTGCAGCGTCTAGAACAGGGTCTTGAATATAGTAGAAAGTTAAAAATTTTAATTGAAATTCAATTGAGTAGGACACTATTGCCAGATTAGCTTCAAAGTAACCAGTAACATTTCCATATTGCCTTTCTTGTTGGAGAAAAATGCTTTTTTTCATAATTAGAACTGCTACTGTCATGTTGAATATAAACTTATTCTACCTGATAACTGGTTAGTCGAATAGTTCCATCTCACAATTTAATACAGAAACAGATGTGTATGGCACTGCCTCAATGCCTCCCTCTCCTCGTTAAATTAATTTACAAGTACCTTCGGCTCTATCTCCAAAATATATGCAGAAGATGTCTTGTCATTCTAAGTTTCTGTGTTCTCTTCCNGAAAGATTTCTATTTATTCAGGTCTTTTAACGTGTCCTTTACTAACATTTTAAAACTTTCTTCATAACGGTAAACTAAAATTGCTAGGAACTTTAGGCTGCTGAGTACTTGAGAATTTCTGTTACTAATGTGAAAGAAATCCTTAAGAATTATAACAATATTAATAATAATCATTATTATTATTACATTTTTCTAATTTGCTTGTTTCTGTTAGTAGGAAACGTCATTGATTTTGTTTCTGATACTATACCTGGCTACTTTGCTTGATCAAGTAACTTATTCTTATTAAAAATCAGTTTCTACTCTTAAGTCAGATACTAATGACACTTGATATTTCTGTCATTCTATAGTCAAGGAAAGGCAAATATGAAGAGCATATTCCTTGCTAACTTCATATGATGAGCTAGAGGAAATTCAAGCCTAGCATG
>NW_007732026.1:114972-123720 GCF_000696425.1 Galeopterus variegatus
AAAATTTTAATTGAAATTCAATTGAGTAGGACACTATTGCCAGATTAGCTTCAAAGTAACCAGTAACATTTCCATATTGCCTTTCTTGTTGGAGAAAAATGCTTTTTTTCATAATTAGAACTGCTACTGTCATGTTGAACATAAACTTATTCTACCTGATAACTGGTTAGTCGAATAGTTCCATCTCACAATTTAATACAGAAACAGATGTGTATGGCACTGCCTCAATGCCTCCCTCTCCTCGTTAAATTAATTTACAAGTACCTTCGGCTCTATCTCCAAAATATATGCAGAAGATGTCTTGTCATTCTAAGTTTCTGTGTTCTCTTCCTGGGTCAATGGAATGGCTTTCTGTCTCATCTCTACTTTTGCTGGATCCATTCAATCCATTCCCCACACAGCAGGAAGCATGGTCTCTGAAAAGTAAAAAGTAGTTCAGATTACTCTTCGGTCGTGTCCCTTGGATTTTAAAATGAATGAACGAACGAACGAATGAATGAATGAATGAATGAATGAATGAATGAATGAATGAATGAAACAGACTTGACCATACCCTAATATACTGTTGATGCTGAGTATCTGTCCATTTTCCAACCTCAAGTTATTATGGACAGAGGGAAGAGCAAGTGCAAAAAATCTGGGGCAGAATAACATTTCCCCAGCTTCACTCACTTTCTGTTTCAACACTTCTTTGCCACATCTTTAAGTGGAAAGCTCCTTATCTCATTAGACCCCAGCTCCAATAGAACACCTGCGATGTCCTTCTTAAACCGCCTCCCTAAAGTAGTTTCCCAACATCCACCCTCAATTGGTCTCTGTCATTTATTCTACTATTTTAATCAGACCACCCACTCTTACCTGTAATTAACTTATTTATTTATTATTTATTTATTATCTTTCTCCACCCCACTCTGTCCTACATTACAAAATTAGAATCATGTTAAAATTACAGTAAGGACATTGGTTTTATTATTCACCACTGTGCCTCCAACATCTAGAAAACTGCTTGTCATACAGTATATACCTAGTAAATTTTGTTAGTATAAGAATATAGTATTGACATTAAATATGAAGCTGCTGCATCATTCTCCTTTTCCAACAGATTTAACTTTAACAGGTATAACCTCAGCCTCTAGAAGTTACTCATTTTGTTAGTTTTTAATTTACAGCAGACTTTTCAAAAAATAAGACACTATATCATTGCATATTTATAGGCCTTGTCTGTCTTGTAGGGTTTACGTCCATTGACCACGTGAGAAATTACAGAAGCTCAGAATGAAAAGATATGTTCCGCATATATAAACCTGATTTAAAGTTCTAAATGTGCTGTTGTTATTTATTAAGCCACCTGCCAACATTCATACACTTATGATGTTCTGATAACTCCCTTTAAAATTATAACACTCTTAGCCTCTCAAATACTAGTATTATGTCTATTTAAATGTTAGTGCTACCTCATCCAAACTACCAGAATAGTTTATTTGAAAATCATTGGTGACCTAAATTGCATTGCTATGTGCTTTTTCTCCCCCTTCTGTGTATACTTTTTCATTCAACTTCTCAGTCAATCATTTTTTCAGTATGGCTATTAAAGCTGAATTGATCTGTGTAGCGCCAAACTTCAAAGTCTCATCATGGCTTCTAGAATTTGGACAAGACATAAGACATTTTCACAGTGCAAAAAAATTTTTTTTCCTAATTTAGTGGGAGGAGAAATCATGACTAAAGGGAAAAACATCTATAAACACTTTATTTTGAAATTTATATTTATTCTTATTTCCATAGTCCTGATTTATTAACTTTTCTTTCCATTCTATACATGAACTACTTTAAATGATACTTTATACATTATAATATAGAGAAGCTAAAATGGACTAGTCCCCACATGTAAAAGGGACCTTAAGCCAAATTCTTATATTTTAAAGGCCAATGATTTTGTTAAATGTAGATTTTTAGAATCCTCCCATACAGAAACTATACTATAACTCATCATAAAATAACTCTATCCTAGAAAGCAATATCCAATGGATATAAAACTACTTGAATTTTCAACATCTATTAGAGATAATTTCAAATATATACAAAATGAAAGAAAGTAGTATAATAGACCACCATATACTCATCACACATGCTCAGCTTTTGTCAATTCAGTACTAATCATGCTTCATCAACACTGGCATCAATTTACACCCTCCCCAGATTATTTCAAAACAAATCTCAGATATATCATTTTATCAATATTTAGCATGTTATCTACAAGATATATAATGTAGTGACAATACCATTATTATACCTTAAATCATTAAAAATAATTCATTAATGTTATCAGATACACAGTCCACAATTGTCTTTTGTAATTGTTTTAATTGGGATCCAAAATAAAAAACATACACTAGAACTGCCAAAATATCTCTTACTTCTCTTTTAAACTATATCTTCATATATTATTTTATCTTCCATTTATGTTTTTGTTTGTTTGAAGAATTCAGGTCATTTCTGCTATGGAGTTTCCCACATTGTGGATTTTACTGACTGTATTCTTGAATACTGGAATGTTTTATTCTATCATTCTATAAGTAACAAAAAAAAAGTAGAAATTGTTCAAATATAGTTGAATCAACTATGGTACATCCACACAATGTGGTATTGTGTAGCTGAAAAATGAGTACTATGCAGTGATCTCCAGGATATATTGTTAAATAAAAACAGCAAAGGGCAGGATGCATATAATGGCCTACTACTTATCTGAGAAAGGAAGGATAACAATGTATGTTACCGATTCCTAATGTTGAAAACTATATATGTATAAATTTAATTTATTTTTTTAAGTGGTTACGTATAATGAGAGAAAAAGGAGTGGAGGGGATGGAAAGACAGAAACTAAATTTCTTTGAATAAACAATTTTTAACCTCTACAATAAAAAATATAAATATTTCACTTAATGATCAAACAAAACAAACTCTTAAGGAGCAGTCCCTAGAAACTGAAAATAATTTTATTTATTTGGTAGTTATTGTAAATAGGATTACTTTTTTATTTCATTTTCTTCTAGTTTGCTGTTGGTGTATAAAAGTACTACTGATGTTTTTATGTTGCTTTTATATCTTGCAATTGTACTGAATTTGTTTATCAGTTCCTAGAGTATTTTGTGAAGTTTTTAGATTATTCTATATATAAGATCATGTTGTCTGCAAACAGGAACAATTTGACTTCCTCTTTTCCAGTTTAGATGCATTCTATTCCTTTCGCTTACTAATTGCTCTGGTTGGAATATCTAGTACTACGTTAAATGAGAGTGGTGAGACTGGGCATCCGTTTGTTCTTATTCTTAGAGGAAGAGCTTTCAGCTTTTCCTCATTCAGGACGTTAGCTAGAGGTTGGTCATATAAGGCCTTTATTGTCTTAAAATACTTTTCTTCTACACCTAATTTGTTGACAGTTTTTATCATAAAGTGATGTTAAATTTTATTAAATGCTTTTTCTGCATCTATTGAGGTGATCACATGGTTTTTGTCCTTCATTTTCTTGATGTGTTGCATCACATTGATTGATTTGCATATGTTGAATGATCCTCACTTCCTTGAGACAAATCCCACTTGATCATGGTGTATAATCTTTTTGATGTGTTATTGATTTCAGATTGCTAGTATTTTGTTGAGAATTTTTGCATCTAGGTTCATCAAGGATATTGGTCCATAGTTGGTTTTTGTTTGTTTGTATGTTTATTTTTATTGTTATTATTGCTGTGTCCTTGTCCAATTTTGGTATCAAGGTGATGCTAGCCTTATAGAATGAGTTTGGGAGAATACCCTCTGCTTCAATTTTTTGACGTAGTTTAGTTTAAGAAGAATTGGTATTACATCATCTTTAAAAGTTTGGTAGAATTCATCAGTGAAGCCATCTGGTCCAAGGCATTTTTTTGCTGGGAGACTGCTGACTACTGATTCAATCTCCTTACTCATTATTGGTCTGTTTGGGTTTTCTATTTCTTATTGGTTCAGACATTACAGGTTTTATGTGTCCAGAAACTTGTCCATTTCCTCCAGACTTTCCCAATTTTGTCAAATAGTTGTTCATAATAGTCTCTAATGATTCTTTGTATTTCTGTGGTATCAGTTATAATGTCTCCTCTCTAATTTTGGGGTTTTGTTATTTGAAGCTTCTCTTTTTTTCTTAGTCAGCCTAGTTTATGGTTTGTCTGTTTTGTTTATGTTTTCAAGAAAAAGAATTTTTGCTTTGTTGATCTTTTGTATATACATATGTGTGTGTATACATATAACATATATATATATAAAACACATGGACCAATGGAACAGAATAGAGAACCCAAAATAAATCCACATATCTGCAGCCAATTTATCTTTGCCAAACACACTGAGCATACATTGGTGAAAGAACAGCTTCTTAAATATAAATGTCTTGGAAAACTTCCATATTCATATGGAGAAGAAACAAACTAGACCCCTATCTCTCACTATATACCGAAATTAACTCAAAATGTATAAGACACTTAAATTAAGACCTGAAATTATAAAACTACTAGAAGAAAGCATAGGGGAAACATTTCAAGACATTGGTGTGAGCAAAAATATTATGGAGAAGACCTCAAAAGCACCGGCAACAAAAGCAAAAACAGACGGATGGGATTACTTCAAACTAAAAGCTTCTGCACAACAAAGAAAGCAAAAAACAGAGTAAAGAGGCAAACAGAAGAATAGGAGAAAATATTTGCAAACTATTCATCCAATGAGGGCTTAATATCCAGAATATACAAGAAACATAACAACTCAATAGTAAAAAACCAAATAATCCAATTTTTAAAATGGTCAAGTGAGCTAATTGACATTTCACAAAAGAAGACATACAAATGGCCAACAGGTATATGAAAAAATCTTCAACATCACTAATCATCAAGAAATGCAAATCAAAATCATAATGAGCTGTCATCTCCCTCCAGTTAGAATGGCTATTATCAAAAAGACAAAAAATAACAAATGCTGGCAAGGATGTAGAAAAGGAGAACTCATACACTGTTGGTGGGAATGTAGATTAGTACAGCCATTTTGAAAAACCGTATGGAAGTTCTTCAAAAAAACTAAAAATAGAACCACCATATGACCCAGCAATCCAGTTGCTGGGTGTTTATCCAAAGGAAAAGAAATTAGTATACCAAACAGATATCTTCACCCCTATGTTTATTGCAGCACTATTCACAATAGCCAAAGTATGGAATCAACCTTGGTGTCCATGGAGAGATGAATGGATAATGAAATTGTGGTATATACACACAATCAAATATTGCTCAGCCATAAAAAAGAATGAAATGCTGTCATTTGAAGCAACATGAATGAGACTAGAAGACATTGTTTTAAGTGAAATAAGTCAGACACAGAAAGATAATACTGCATGTTCTCACTCATGTGGAAGCCTAAAAAAAAAAAGTTGTATTGTCAGAAATAGAAAGTAGAATTGTGGTTACTAGAGGCTGGGAAGGGTGGGGGAGGAGGAATAGTGAGAGGTTGGTTAATGGACACAAAATTACAGCTAGATAGGAAAAATAAGTTCTAGTGGTGTACAGTCATGCTAGGCGTCTATAATTAACAATAATTTATTGTATGCTCTCAAATGGCTAGAAGAGAGGAAGTAAAATATTCTCATCACAAAGAAATGAAAAATTTTTGCAATGATGAATTTGCTAACTATTTTGATTTCATCATTAACATTGTAGATATGTATTGAAATATAGCTCTATATCCTATAAATGTGTACAATTAATACATTTCAATTAAAAAATAAATTTCTTAAAAAAAGAAAATAAGCAAATAGATTAAAAAATTAACCTGAAAGTAATATGAAATAAGTAAACCTGTATAAACAGTTGTTGGCATAAAGAGCGCAGAGAAAACCTGTTTCAATTGATTCTAAGATGTGGTAATTTGATTATATATTCTTAGTGGAATATATCCTTTAGCAGGAACTGAAATAACTGGAAGAATAAACTTAAAATAGTTTTGGTAACTATATATTTGGTGGTGGTATTAGCATTCTATTCCAAGACTGTTGTTGGTGTAAGGTGGGATTAGGAACTGAAATAACTGGAAGAATAAACTTAAAATAGTTTTGGTACCTATATATTTGGTGGTGGTATTAGCATTCTATTCCAAGACTGTTGTTGGTGTAAGGTGGGATAAAGTAAATGATAACTTATGTTGGTGACATTGAAAACAGAGTTTTTGTCTTAGGGGAAAGAAGGTAAAATTGTAAAATGAATATGTTTATCAACTACATTGCATATTGATAAATTAAAATAAAAATAAATAAATTAAATAAATAAGTAAAGTCCTGTTGTCCTAGATTTGAAATAGAAATATCAGTATAAATTCATGATGTGTTTTATTAGACAGATAGAAGATAGATAGATAACATATAGATCATATGTGTGTATATTTACTGAAAATGCCTAGTAAAAATGACCACTCAGTAGCAATAAGCACAGCTAGTACCAAGATTTTCACTGCTACATATAATCTCTCACTAAAAAGCAGATTTTATTGGAGAAATGGCAGATTCTTGGTCTGATTCAAGATATGTACAAAATTATCCTGGAATATCTTGTCATACTAGAAAGTAAGGAAGGTATCAAAAATTACTAATGTCTGTCCAAAAGACCAGTTTTAATAGGCCCCCAGGGGGCTAGATAGAAAACCATCTGAGTACCAATAAGATAATAGCATAATAAATAACAATGAATTACAACACATTAAATATATTTAAATCCATCAGCTCATAATGACATAAAAAGAAAAAAACACATCATTGGTCAAATTTAAAAGATGCTGGGGAACCAAATCGTTTATGTGAAAATGGGAAAATACAAAGAAAAAAACAAAGCATTTACCTTTCTTTTCCTCTAGAAAGTATATCTAAGGTAAATCAAAATTTGAAGAGGACAGATTTCTTTTATGAAAGTAATCCAACTAACAGAATAAAGAACAATATGATTAGAATATCATGATTTTGCAGTGCCTAATGAATCAATATCAGCAATAATCACCTGTGGCTGCTAACATCACTAAAGGATAGCAATCTGTCATGATGTGCCCCTGATGGAAGTTCACAATGCCATCTATAAAGTAGGCTTGCCATTTTTAAAAAAAAGCAAACAATAAAAGAAAATATTAACCATTTGAAAACGTAAAAGCAGTATTCAGAGCATCTCAAACTTTATAAAACACCTGCACGGCCTCACATGTACATCAGTGAAATAACAATATCTGGCACCTTGTTGGACCTCAAAAAAATTGAATGAATAAGAGAATAAATTTATTGAAGGTGCTTACTTTGGATTTGGAAAGCTCCTGAAAATTCGCTCTCAAAATTCTCAGTAGAAAATATCAATACAAAACTTATTTTCTAATGAATATTGAATACCTATGATTATTGATTCAGAGGAGAAAGACACAAATATAGCCAATGTAGTTTATGTACATAGTTTTATTCCAAGACAAATTGTATGTCTAATATAAAAAGAATACTAAGCTGTTAACAATGACTATGACTCACTATTTAATTCAACTTACAAGTTTTTCTCAAAAATAATCACAATAAAAGGTATTTCTAAAGGAATTTTTTGCAGGTTAGAGTTTAAAGTCAGCATGGGCTACACAACCCCATGTAGAAGAGAATGAATGTGCTGAGGAGGTGACAAGTTCTTTGTCCACAGGGGAAGAAAAACTGTGTCATCCATATCCTTGTAAAAGCCATCCTGCTGGGCAGTAGCTTTGCAATAATAACCCTCTTTGTCCACCCTGTTGGACTCATATGGCTCCGATACACATAATACTATTTCTTACATAGTCTATAGCATTGATTATTTTGTGAGGATGTTACAAACTTTGTTTAGGCATTTTCTAAGAGGCTATCCAGAGTGCAGTCACACACACACACATGCACACACTCCTATCCTATATGTAAGAACCCATTGTCTAAACCAGCTTTGTAAATGAAATAAAACATTGGTTTTAAGTAAAATTTATAAAGCATTATTAGCTAATAAAGTTTAATTGCCTAGTGATATTCATTTATATGTTATAATTACCTTATCATTGACACAAAAGGTTATAAAGGACACAAAACATGCCACCAACTAACTTTGCATCCTACGTAAAGTCATTTAACCTCTCAAAACTTCCTTTTCTTTTTCTGGGGAATCAGGGAGGATTGAAATAATACATCTCCAGAAAACCTACAATTCTAGAGGGTTCTGAGAGTACAGTAACCTTTTAACATCCTACCCCCAACATCACAAGCAATGCCTGCCCTCGTGTGTCTAATTGGATATTTATATATATGCACTTAAAATCATGATTACATTTTTAACACATTTTTTTCGGGAGAGTCAATGGCCATGCCTACTATTACTTGTGGTTAAAAAAAAGAAAAAAAAAAAGAATCACACATAGATCCTGCACTGGAAGGCTCATAGAAGGATGCTTATATAGATAAATTAGCTCATTTTCAATGCTCAGATACACTAAGTGCTACCACAGAGGTAAAGACAAAGTACCCTCTTAGAATCAGAGAAGTATCCCTGTGGGTGGTAACATTTTAACTGAATCTTTAAAGACAGGAAAGGCCTGGTACAGTGTGATACTTTCCTAAGAGTTAGCACTGTATCTTATTAGTCTTTATTTTCTTTTCTTTTTTTTTTTTTTTTTTTTTTTTTTCATTTTTTTTTTTTTTTTTTT
>NW_007732026.1:124497-125692 GCF_000696425.1 Galeopterus variegatus
TTGCTGGTCACGAAAAAAGACAAAAAAAAAAAGAAATTTATTTTCTAATGTTGTTACCTATTAGGAGCTAAAAATGTTTTTGCATTCAATTTAGAATGGAGGAATTCTAAATCAGGAATCATATCTGTAAAACACATCTAAAAAACACAAAACAAGCTCTAGATGCTAAGAACAAAATTTCTAAAACCCTCTAAAAATGTGATTCATCATAACTTGAAGAAATTTCTCAAAATTGTAAAATTTTAAAGTTGAATACAAACTTGGTAGCCAGTTCTGGTAATAAATCATCTTGAAAATCAGTGCATTTCTGCCTATTAATTATGGCCTAATTAATTTATCTTAACAGTGGTTAAGTTCGTTTTTTCTTTGATTCTTTATGGAGATAGTAAAAAATCTGGCCACTTTATGGACTATTTATACAATTAAAATAACATTAAATTTAAAAATGAATGTAGTGGGTATGAAGGTAGGAAACCATTTCAAGTATACAAGAAACATATAGAATTTATTTTTTCCATAACATTTTAAAATTTCTAAATAGAGGTCCTATTCTGATTAATAGAATCTGAAATGGCCACCTTGTAGTTAAAAACACATTGACTTTTTCAAACTAATAAAAACATAATCATATTCAGTATGTGGTTGTCTCAGTCAATTTGATCTTTTCTACAGTCTTCTCCCTTCTCTTCCAAACAAACTCCTTCTCCTCTTATCTTGCCAAACAAAAACACATTAAGAATAGAAATCTAGTCACAGCCCATTAGCCAGAGAGAATAGCTGCTTTAAAAAAAGCCTTCTAAAATATTTAAAGAGCCTGGGTCCTGAAATTGACAATGAATACTTTGCAAATTTTGGAAGTGTTTGAGTCATTTTGCCCAATTACTACCACCATATGATATTCAGTTATTCACAGTTTGAGATAAGATTGAAAGTTTTTGATTATTCCAGGGGGCTGAGGAGAGATCATATGGCTCAGAAGGCCAAAACTGAGCAAGAGCCGTTGCAGCCAGACCCCCCTAAGGAGAGTTTTTGCAGACAATGCAAGGATGACTGCAAGCTGTCAGCACCAGGGAGGGGCGGATGCTGCAGCAACAGCTCTACCTTTGCAGCCCACTTACTGGGTGACCTGCTCGTGCTCTGTTCTAGGGTTCTTAAATGCGTTTACAATTGACAATTTACTTTCAATTCTTCTTCC
>NW_007732026.1:126758-128401 GCF_000696425.1 Galeopterus variegatus
ATCTGCTTCTTAATACATTGTCTTTAGAAAATCAGGAAATAGTGAGTTTCATATATATATACACACACACACACACACACACACACATCCATGCCAATGCTATTTCTTTGATTATTCAACCAACTACAACAATGGTTCTCAAATTTTAGCATATTTTATAATTACCTAGAGGGCTTGTTAAAACAAAGATTCCAGGGCCTCACCTCAGATAAAGAAGGTCTGTGGTAAGGCCTGGTAATTTCCATTACTAGCACAATTTGGGTGATAATGATGAGATTGATCCAGATAAGCTGAATTAGAAGACAGGTAATATATTGGTTTAAATCTCTATACAAAAAAATAACTAAATGCAGAGAATCTTAATCATTGGCATAGGATAAGATATAGAACTTTATTTGAACAAAATATAGCCTCGGAGACAGCTATTGTTAACACAAACTTTCAACATGAATAAATAGACAATGTCATCGAACTGCTGTAGGAAGTTAGAAAATAGAACTGATGCATTGTTATCAATAAGGCATTATAGCATCAACTATGTAAGACTAAAAGTGAAATACAATCAGAATACGTACAGCATCAATGTATCAAACCAAATGTAGTCACAGGTTTGCCACATACAATTTGTTGGTGTAAAACCAATAAAAGATTCCCTGAATTAGCACTCTACGGATGACAGTCTGCAATTTTTTTTTGATTTATTATGAATATTCATGGAGTATGAAGCTGACAATCACCACTTGGGCCAAATATGTGATGGCTAGCTCAAAATCATCAGCATGTCCATTATGACAAATTGCAATTATTCCCTGTGTCCCCAACCCAATTAATCCCCTACCTCCCTCTTCCTCCTCCCCCACTCTGCAACCCTAGGTATGCTCTCTCTCTGCAAGTTCAACATACTACTGTGGTCTTTCTTCCTTCTTTCTCCTTTGGCTCCCACTTATGAGTGAGAAGACATGCAGTATTTTTCCCTCTGTGCCTGGCTTATTTCACTCAACATAAGTTTCTCCCAGCTCATCCATGTTGCTGCAAATGACAGAATTTCATTCTTTTTTATGGCAGAGTAGTATTCCATGGGATACATAAACCACATTTTCCTTATCCAATTGTCTGTTGATGGACATTTAGGTTGGTTCCATGTCTTGGCTATTGTAAATAGAGCTACAGTGAACATGGTAGTGCACGTATTCCTTTGACATGATGATTTCCATTCCTTGGCTACATACCTAGAAGTGGAATTGCTGGATCATATGGTAGATCTATCTGTAGTTGTTTGAGAAGCCTCCATACTGTTTTCCATCGTGGTTGTACTAACGTATAGTCCCACCAACAGTGTAGTAGCAATCCCTTCTCTCCACATTCTCACCAGCACTTGTTATTCCCTCTTTTTCATTACAGCCAGTCTAAGTGGTGTGAGGTGATATCTCAATATGGTTTTAATTTGCATTTCCCTGATGATTAATGACGTTGAGTATTTTTTTATGTGCCTGTTGGCCATTTGTATGTCTGCCTTCAAAATAAGTCTATTCAGCTCCTTTTTCTACTTTTTAATTGGGTTATTGTTTTTTTACTGTGTAGTTTGCTTGAGTTCCTTGTATATTCTGGATATTAATCCCTTGTCAGATGTATAGTTTGCAAAT
>NW_007732026.1:129181-137947 GCF_000696425.1 Galeopterus variegatus
ATTCTTCTGCATATGGATATCCAATTTTCCCAGCACTATTTATTGAACAAGCAGTCTTTTCTCCAACATATGTTTTTATTGCTTTTATCAAATATCAATCGGTTGCAAGTCTGTGGGTTGATTTCTGAGTTCTCTATTCTGTTCCACTGGTTTGAGAGTCTATTTATATGGCAGTACCATGCTGTTTTGGTTACTGTAGCTTTGTAGTATAATTTGAAGTCAGGTAGTGTTATGCCTCTGGCTTTATTTATTTATTTATTTATTTTTATGGGTTTTTTTGCTCAGGATTGTTTTGGCTATCTGGGGTCTTTTGTTACTCCATATGAGTATTAAGATTATTTTTTCTTCACAGTCTGCATGCACATTTTGAACTTAAATGAATATTCCAGTTTTCATGTATGTGATATAAAAAGCTATATACACTATTTTTATTTCATAAAAGCTATATACACTAGCCAATATATCAAGTTTTATATTATATAATGTAAAAATGGTACCTATTACCTTGGTGATCACACATAGGCAAAATGTTGATCACACTATTTTGGCAGCCTTAGCTTTACTCCAAATTAAAAATAGAAACCATTAGAAATAGCATAGCTTCTCTATGGAAAATGATGTGGAGTTTCCTCAAACAATTGCATATAGATCTACCATATGACCCAGCTATCCCACTGCTTGGAGTATACCCAGTGAAGTGGAAATCATCAAGTCGAAGACATACCTGTTCCCCAATGTTCATTGCAGCAGTCTTTACAATAGCTAAGAGTTGGAACCAGCCCANTCCAGTTTTCATGTATGTGATATAAAAAGCTATATACACTATTTTTATTTCATAAAAGCTACATACACTAGCCAATATATCAAGTTTTATATTATATAATGTAAAAATGGTACCTATTACCTTGGTGATCACACATAGGCAAAATGTTGATCACAGTATTTTGGCAGCCTTAGCTTTACTCCAAATTAAAAATAGAAACCATTAGAAATAGCATAGCTTCTCTATGGAAAATGATATGGAGTTTCCTCAAACAATTGCATATAGATCTACCATATGACCCAGCTATCCCACTGCTGGGAGTATACCCAGTGAAGTGGAAATCATCAAGTCGAAGGCATACCTGTTCCTCAATGTTCGTCGCAGCAGTCTTTACAATAGCTGAGAGTTGGAACCAGCCCAAATGTACATCATCAGATGAGTGGATACGGAAAATGTGGTATATCTACACAATGGAATACTACTCTGCTATAAAAAAGAATGAAATATGCCATTTTCAACAACATGTATGGACCTAGAGAGAATTATATAAGTGAAATGAGTCAGGCACAGAAAGATAAATATCACATGTTCTCACTTATTTGTGGGAGCTAAAAATAAATAAATACACAAATAAACTGGGGGGGGGAAGAAGACACAACAATTACAATTCCTTGAAGTTGATATGACAAGCGAACAAATATGACAAGCGAACAAATATGAGATTGTTGGGAGGGAAGGGGGAGAGGGCGGAGGGAGGGAGGTTTTGGTAACTGGCCACAATAATCAACCACATTGTATATTGACAAAATAAAATAAAAGAAAGATATAGCGAAGCTTTAAATTGATTTAAAAAAATAAATCTTAAGATGACAAAAATCCAGTCATTTACCATGCAAAGCTCATTTCTCAAAAAGGAAAATTAGAAATCTGCTATCTGGAATAGCTATTCCTCATGCCTAGAAAAAGAATTTCCACAAGTAGGATTTTTTCTATTAAGCATTGCCTAATTAAATAAGGTCAGATTATATCACTTTTTCTTGGCAATGGATAAGAAAATTAAGAATGTAGCTATAGCTCTGTTATTGGGAATTTGTCAATCATTTCAAAACAGGTAGGTTTTCTCCTTTTGTGATCGTATTGGGGCTTGAAGGATTAATGAATATCCTTCTATGCAGACTTTTGAACCAAGTATGAGATAAGCAAAGATCCAGGTGAATGGAGATCAAAATTAAAGCTCCTTCTTTAAAATAACTATTGTGGATCTTTGCAATAACTATGGATTTTCTATTACTATAAACAAATCTACATTGCCAGCCACAAGTAATGCTACACAGCTGCAGGCCTTCCTTACACCACATCCTCTACCCACAGATGTACAGGAATCTTAAAATGTTGATAAAACAAATTATTTTATCACTATATCTGTAAATAATTTCAGATAGTAATATGCTTTCTGAAGTAAAAGTAACTTTTCAGAATACAAACAGAAAATATGTCATTAAAATAGATACTAGGTGATATTTCGTGTATGCACTATGACTTCTGCTTCATTGACAACAAGCCTGGTGAACATATGGTCAATGTTTTAGTGATTGACTTTAGTCCAAAGCAGTAAATGATAGTGCCCACATTCTCTAGCCACCATAATCTTTTTAAAATATTACTCACACAATCCAACTGAGGCCATATTTTTCATATTTTTCACATATTTTTCATATTTTTCAAGTGAGGTGTCAAATACAAAGTTAGCAAAAAATAATGAATATGCCCCTTACACTGATTGTTTATCTTGGTGGCTTTAACAAGAAAGTTGGAGTTTAGAAACAGAAAAGGCCCAAGGGCGACAAAAATCAATCTCCAGACATACTTCTGCGTAGTTCTTAAAACTGTCAGAACCTCGCGGTTATGGGATCAGGAGGGTTTTTCCAAGCTGCTGACCTGAGAAAAAAAAACCCTTAGTTTATTTTAGGTTCTTTTTATAAGCAGTAAAATAACATATTATACTGATTAAGCCAGTTATGTTTGTTACAAAGGTGTTAATAGAACACTTTCTGTTGCCATAGCACTTTGAAGGCTCAGGGCTAACTACTTATCAGCAAAGTACAATCATAAATTCCTCATTTACAAAGTTCTCAGGGTCCTGGGTTCTTCAAAGTTCAGATCTCAAGGAGAGGGAGAAGAGAGAGACAGGCAAATGAGAAGACAACTTTTTGCTGGCATAATTGCCATAAGATAGCAAGGACCCTGTCAACTTGCCACCTAGTGCCTTACAATATATGGCCTAGTATATCTTCTGATAAGTGGCACTGAACACTGCATTTTAGAAGTAAATGGTTGTCTTTCCTGATGTTAATCTCAGAACTTCAGAACATCTTTGTCAAACACTGTGGTTTCTCTTAATAACTCATATCAGTTTTACCTCCAGCTGGACTCCAAACATGTACCAAGTTGCCTATGTACCAACTGCACTGGAGGCATAACAGACACCTCAAAGTGAACATGTCCCAAACAGAGCTCTTAATCTCCGTCTACTATTCTTCCCACTTCCCCACCATCTTCCCCATCTCTGTTAACATACTTTATCCTTATAGTTACTAAGCCCAGAAACCTTGGTTTCATCTTTGACTCTCATCATTCTTTTATAATCTATACTATGTTAACAAACCTTGTCGATGCTCCTTCAAAACATAATCATATTCAGTGTATGCTCATGTCTCACCACCATCACTGACAGAACACCTGATCCAAAACACCATCATCTCTCCACCATTCAGTTAGGGTTACTGTGATAGCCTCCTAACTGGTCTCCCTACTTCTGTGCTGCCCCTTCTCCTTTAGTCTATTCTTATGCCTGCAGCCAAGACAATTCCTTAAAAGTATGGTAGACCAAGCCACTCATCTCCTTAAAACCCTCCAATGGGTTAATTCTCATCTCACGCAATGTATTAGTTTACTAGGACTATTGTAGATTATGACTGAATAGCTTTAAACAACGGATATTTATTCTTGCACAGTTCTGGAGGCTACAGGTCTGAAAGCAATTTGTTTGTAGAACCACGCTCTCTCTGAAGTCTCTAGAGGAGGATCCTCCCATGCCTTTTTCGAGTTTCTGGTAGTGACCAGCAATTGTTGGCATTCTTTGCCTTGTAGATGCATGACTCCAATCTTCACATCTGTCTTCATATGGCTTTCTTCACTACGTGTCTCTCCGGTTAAATTTCCCTCTTATAAGGACATTAGTCATTGGAGTGGGGCCACCCTAATCCACTATGACCTCATCTTACCTCGATTACATATGCAAAATAAAATATAACTCTATTTCCAAATAAGGTCAGATTCACAGGTACTGAGAGTTAGGACTTGAACATATCCTTTTGGGGGGTGGGGGGGGAGCATAATTCGACCCAGAACATCCAAATCCAAAGTCCTTTCAATGGCACATATGACCCAGTCCTTTGCTATTCTAAGTGTGATCCAAGACCAGTGGCACCAGCATCACTTGGGAGCTTGTAAGAAATGTAACCTCTCTAGACTTCCTGAGTCAGAATCTTCATTTTAAAGTGAAAAGTAAGTGATTTATATGAAAATTAGAATTTAAGAAGCACTATCCCTCGAAACGAGCTGCCTACTCTTCTGGTCAGTTCATGTACTACTCATCCTGTATCAATCCATCATCTCTCTGATTCAGTCATCTTGGCCTTTTTGTTGTTCCTGAAATGCCTGGAATATTCCCCCACCAGATATTTGCACAAATAATTCACTTATCTACTTCAATATATATGCAGATATCACCTCAGTGCAACCTTTCCAGGATACCCTCTATTAAATGTACATCCCATCAACTCCATCCCTCTTCCTTGCATTATTTTTCACCACAGTACTTCCTACCATCTAATATGTTGAATAATTTTCTTATTAATTCTGTTTTTTATATTCTCCATCAACTATAATACAAGCTCCTGAGTGCAAGCATGTGAGTCTGTTATATTCACTGTTGAATTTTAGGCTCCTAGCATGGTTTGGAACACTCAGTAGAAACCAATCAATAAATATGTGTCAAATAAATGAGTCTGTGAGTTTATTAATTTATTTGCTCATATATATTTCTTAATTCTTGCCCATACACATCCAATAACTCTTGTTATTTGAAATCAACTGTATTACATACTTCATATAATAATTTTGTAAAAAAGATATATAAGATGAGCCCATGGTTGAGAAGGTAAAAAACTAATTTAACAAAATATTTGTGAATGAATTCGTTCTTATGCTTCACCAACTCTAATGGTTAAAGTACACCTTAGCCCTAGTACAAACTGTAAGAATATGTAAATGCTCTTATGCATCCTAAATTTCTCAAGTTTCATAGAATGTTCTCTTGTTTATAACGTAGAAATATCGTACCAAAGTCCATGTACATCATAATATGTCTTTCATTTATTTGTCCCTTTCATTACATATTCTTTCCACTTTCACCTTTTCAAAATGAAGATTCCTAATCTCCTTACTTGGACCTAATACAATGGCCATCCAAGGACTTACTTCTTTCTTGAATAACAATATTCTTTCAACTAGAACCTCACAGATAAAGTTAAGAAACATGGAAAAGAGGAGAAAATGTTGACCCCTTCCCCACCCTCCATTGAATTCAACCAGGCTCAACCTTGTGATAGTTTTGTTTTTCTAGAAAGGGCAATATAGTCTCCACTGTTAATGAATGTACAGTCTAGTTATGGAGATATGACTTCAGTGTAGGGGATTTCTTAGTTTTGATTTTGATTATCTTACCTTCAGATATTTCAAAAGGCCAAAATTCTTTATGCTTATGGATGGCAAGCAGTGTAATTAGAACACAAAAGTAAGAAATACTACTTATTACTTTATTGTTATATAACAATTGTTACTAGTTAACAATTACTTATTGAAGAAATGTTTGAATTGAGTATTACTAATTTGTAAATAAGAAAAAGCTACTGAGCCAGTAATGTGTAAGCCCCAGCATCTACTGGATAGGTACGAGTAAAAAAAACACAATTAGTATTAATTCCTTATAGGTGATATAGCAATTCTTGAGGTTATTGGCTTGTAAGAATTCACGTGGGAGGTAAACAATAGAAGAGGACTGAGACCTGTTCAAGAGATGGAGAACATCCTCCCTTCCTTATTCAAATGATGCTTTGAAGTGATGTAGATTTGCATATACATTTGCATATGCTGAGCCATCTTTGCATCCCTGGGATGAATCTCACTTGATCATGCTGTATGATCTTTTTAATGGCTTGGTGGAACCTGTTTGCCAGTATTTTGTTGAGGATCTTTGTATCTGTGTTCATTAGAGATATTGGTCTATCATTTTGTTTTTGTTTTGTTTTTGTTTTTGTTTTATTTCCAGTTTTGGTGTAAGGGTAATGCTGGCCTCATAGAATGAGTTTGGAAGTATTCCCTCCTCTTCCATATTTTGGAAGAGTTTGAAAAGAATTGGTATTAGTTATTTAAATGTTTGGTAGGATTCCATCAGTGAAACCATCTGGTCCTGGGATTTTCTTTGTTGGAAGACTTTTTATTATTGCTTCAATCTCATTACTTATTATTGGTCTCTTTAGGTTTTCTAGTTCTTCATGATTCAATTTTTGTGAGTTGTATGTGTCCAGAAATTTATCCATTTCTTCTAGGTTTTCCAGTTTGTTTGTACATAATCATTTGTAGTCCTTATGATCCTTTGTATTTCTGTGGTATCAGTTGCAATGTCTCCTTTTTCATTTCTAATTTCACTTATTTAAGTCTTCTCTGTTTTATTCTTGTCTAGCTAAAGGTTTATCAGTTTTATCTTTTTGAAAAACCAACTGTTTTGTTTCACCTATTTTTAATTTTTTTTAAATCTCAAATTCATTTATTTCTGCTCTGATCTTTGTTATTTTTCTCATTCTACAGATTTGGGGTTTGGTTTGTTCTTGTTTTTCCAGCTCCTTGAGGTGTAACATTAGGTTGTTTATTTGGTCTTTCTTCTTTTTTAATGTAGGCATTTATTGCTTAACAGCTTCCTCTGTATCCCACAGATTCTGATATGTTGTGTTTTCATTTTCATTTGTCTTCCAGAATTTTCAGATTCCCTTTTTGATTTCTTTGATCCATTTGTTGTTTAAGAGCAGATTTTTTTCATTTCCATGTGTTTGTACAGTTTCTAGTATTCCTTCTGTTGTTGATTTCTAGTTTTATTCCATCGTGGTTGGACAAGGTAGCAGATATGATCTCAATTATTTTAAATTTGTTGAGACTTGTTTTATGCCCTAGCATATGACATATTCTAGGATAATGTTCCATGTGCTGCAGAAAAGAATGTGTATTCTGCAGCTGTTGGATGAAATGTTCTGTAAATGTGCAACAGGTCCAGTCAGCCTAAAGAGAGATTAATTCTCATGTTTCCTAGTTAATTTTCTGTCTGGATGATCTGTACTTCTCCTAAAGTGGGGTATGAAATTCCCCAAAATGGTGTTTTGAGAAATATCCATTTATTTTGGCTCCATCTTATCAAACAAGCTTCCATTACAAATTTAAAAATCCATACCAGAAAAGAAAGTAGGAAACTCAGTATTTAAGCATTAACTTTATGTTATACATAATATTGGGTACTTACACACATTACATGAAATAATTACGACATCAATACTTGTAAGAAAACAAGTACTTATAATAAAGGAATCACACTTTTATCCCATCTTTACAGATGAGAAAACTGAGATTTAGCCAAGAAGTTGATTGAATAATAATATGTTCAAATTCATACCACTGATAATAGGAAAAGCAAGGCTTTGATTTTGGGACTATTAGATTTTTGTCTCTTTAAAACATTTTTTATTTTAAAATAATCTGTAAAAATACTAAAGTGAATTACTGTGTTCTTTTCACCCAACTTTCCCCAATGCTCATATCTTACTCCCAGAATAATAGTGCATTGTCAAAATCAGGAAATTGACATTGGTACAATACCATTAACTTGGATTTAGAGCTATTCAGATTTCAAAGGTTTTTACATGCAGTCTTGTGTGTGAATGAGTGTGTATTGTTCTATGAAGTGTAGATTTATGTAACCATCACCACAATCTGGGTGCAAAACTTCTCTATCACCCCAAACAAAGCACCATAGGTTTTCATGTTCTTCTTTAATACCCATACCTTCCACCCAATCGTAGCTCTTGGCATCCTGTGATCTATTCTTCCTCACTTGAGTTCTGTTATATAATCCAGGCCTCTTTGAATCCAAACCCCATGAGATTGCTAAATAAGTAGTAATTTTTTTCTGATATATTACTTGCAGTGCTTATAAATGGTATGTACTTTGGCACATATTCAAATATGCATGTACATGTATAAGTAAGTGAAAGATTGAACATGAATTTAAGTGTACAAAAGAGAAAAATATTATACTTCCATCACTATATACTTCTTTATAATTATTTTCCAAAAAAGTAATAGTGTTAACTTTTCCTTTCTTTTATTTAAAATATCTATCTGAATTGTAGTCATTACTAAATAAAAGTATGTTTAAATACTGCATTATTACACTTAAATGAGGTATCTAAAATAGTCAAACTCATACAAACAGAGAGTAGAATGGTGGTTGCCAGGGGCTGGGGGGAGGGGACATGGCGAGTTCTTGTCAACAGATAGAAAGTTTCATTTATAAGAGATGGATAAGTTCTAGAGATCTGATATAAAACATTGTGCCTATAGTTAACAATCCTGTATTGTGCATTTAAAAATTTTCTAAGAGGGTAGATCTCATGTTAAGTGTTTTTACCACAATAAAAAAATTAAATATTTTACACATATTAAGAAAAAACTTTACACATATGCCTGAATTCCACATTTTGTTTCACTAGTTTCAATGGGTTAAAAGGTATTTTTGTATTTAAACACATCTAACTGAAGAAAAAGTTACAAATAGGTGAATTCAAATAAAACACACTATTGCTAACTGCTGTTTTTCTATTTTGAACACCAGC
>NW_007732026.1:139971-142718 GCF_000696425.1 Galeopterus variegatus
GGATGTCCAGTTTTCCACTCACTGAAGAGGCAGTCTTTTCCTCAATGTATGTTCTTGGTGCATTTGTCAAAGATCATTTGGCTATAAGTATGTGGATCGATTTCTAGGTTCTTTATTCTATTTCACTGGTCCATGTGTCTGTTTTTATGCCATTACCATGCTGTTTTGGTTACTATAGCTTTGTAGTATAATTTGAAGTCAGGCAGCATTATACTCAGGATTGCTTTGGCTACTTGGGATTTTTGTTATTCCCCGTAAATGTTCAGATTGTATGTTCTATTTCTTTGAAGAATGTCTTTGGTATTTTGATGAGAATTGTATCAAATCTGTAGATAACTTTGAATAGTACGGTCATTATTACAATGTTAATTCTTACAGTGCATGAGCATGGATATTTTGAACTTTTAATTGGTCTTCCTGTTATTTGAGTAGAAAATTGTCTTAGTTTGCTAGAGTCACTATATCAAAGTACCACAGACTGAGTGGCTTAAACAACAGAAATTTATTTTTTCACAAGTCTGGAGGCCATAAGTCCAAGATCAAGGTGTCAGCAGGGTTGGTTTTTCCTGAGGCCTCTCTTCTTGTCTTATAAAGAGCTGTCTTTTCCATCTGCCTTCACTTCATCTTCCCTCTGTACATGTCTGTGTCCAAATTTACTTTTCTTATAAGGTCACCAGTTAGGTTGGACTGGGCCCACCTAAATGACCACATTTTAGCTTAATTATCTCTTTAAAGATCCTATTTCCAAATTCAGTCACACTCCAAGGTACTGGGATTAGAACTTCAACAAAAATTTTGGGAGAACACATAGGCAAAGGTTAAAACAGAGAGATCATTCAGAAGACTATTGCTTTATACAAAGGAAAGATGATGCTACTTGAACTATAATAGAGGTTACGAGATACAGTCATTATATGAGTTATATAAAGAAGGGAATTGTAGTGCTTATCAAAATTATCTCACGTAGTCCTCCTAACAACATTTTATACTTACTACTGTTTCCCCATCTTGACTATGATCCATGCATAAGGTCACACAGCTAAAAAATTCAGGAGCTGGAATTCAAACGTAGGTATGTCTGATTCCAAAGATCACATTCTATCCTCTGTAGCATGCTTCCTGAAGGTTCTGTTTTATATTCTCCAAGTATTTAATACTATGTATATAGAAATTATTTTAATTAGGAAGCCTTTGATCATAAAATTAAAGAGATAGGAGATGTATATATGTTTTTCTAAGGAGATAATATATATTTAGTTTGCTTTTGTACTGAACACATATCAGTAGTTACTAGCCTTGAATTGAGGTTTTTTGTTCAACGGTCATTTATTTAGTCTCTATTACGTACTGGTTTCTGTAATAAGTTCTGCAGGGAGTCAGAAGAATTGAGTCTTTGCTTTGAAGGAATTTCCCATCATGTCGAGAAGAAAGGTGATATGCCCATAAAAATATGGTATTTTCTGAGTACCAAATTAGTTAGCTGACAAGTAGTGCTAGAGGAGCTCAGAAGAGGAAAATGGAAAATCACTTCAGGGTTAGGAATTGTAAAAATGGATGAAGCTTAACTTCCAAGAATCTGTACAAATTTTATCAACAAATAAGGCAATGCCTAATAAGTTCAGTTTACAAAAGTAGACACTCTTCTTCCAGGTAGGGAAAAGTCTTCTCTTCTGAAATCCTGTGTAAATACTAGCCCTAGAGTTTTAGTCTTCCAAGGATAGCTATTGTGTACTCAGAGAGCAGCCTGTGTTTTACCTTCCTAGCAGTACTGGTATTTCCATTTTATGTTTGTTTGTTTAACAACTGCATCATTTGGTAACTGAATTGTATCAAATCTGTAGATAACTTTGAATAGTACGGTCATTATTACAATGTTAATTCTTACAGTGCATGAGCATGGATATTTTGAACTTTTAATTGGTCTTCCTGTTATTTGAGTAGAAAATTGTCTTAGTTTGCTAGAGTCACTATATCAAAGTACCACAGACTGAGTGGCTTAAACAACAGAAATTTATTTTTTCACAAGTCTGGAGGCCATAAGTCCAAGATCAAGGTGTCAGCAGGGTTGGTTTTTCCTGAGGCCTCTCTTCTTGTCTTATAAAGAGCTGTCTTTTCCATCTGCCTTCACTTCATCTTCCCTCTGTACATGTCTGTGTCCAAATTTACTTTTCTTATAAGGTCACCAGTTAGGTTGGACTGGGCCCACCTAAATGACCACATTTTAGCTTAATTATCTCTTTAAAGATCCTATTTCCAAATTCAGTCACACTCCAAGGTACTGGGATTAGAACTTCAACTATAAAAAATGGTAGGAAGAGATCAGATAAGACATTTGTACAAAATGAGGTGATTTGGAAGTAATTTTTAAAGTCATTTCCCTCACAAAAATATGGAATGATATGGATACCATGAGGACTTTTTGTTTTGTTAAATAGGTAGCTATAAATTGTGAATGACTTCGCATATTAATAAGTATCAACGACCTCATTTTATTGGTTCTATAACACTTAATTGTGTGACAGTATAATTGATTCAACAAATGCCTTATCGTTGAACATTTAGATTCTGTCTTATTGTTTCTTCTTACAAAAAAAGGTTATATTATATATTTTTGGATATATTTTTAAGATATGAAACTGCTAGGTCAAAAAATGTGAATAAATTTAGGGTCTTTGGTAAATACTGCCAGAATTCTCTCCAGAAAGGATGTAGTAAAACATTTGTTTCATTTCAGGAAACAAGAATAA
>NW_007732027.1:0-6527 GCF_000696425.1 Galeopterus variegatus
AGTGAATGAGTGAGTGAGTGAGTGAGTGAATGAGTGAGTGAGTGGGTGATTGAGTGAATGACTGAGTGAGTGAATGAGTGAGTGAGTGAATGAGTGAGTGAATGAGTGAGTGGTGAGTGAGTGAGTGAGTGAGTGAGTGAGTGAGTGAATGAGTGAGTGAATGAGTGAGTGAGTGAGTGAGTGAGTGAATGAGTGAGTGAGTGGGTGATTGAGTGAATGAGTGAGTGAGTGAATGAGTGAGTGAGTGACTGAGTGACTGAATGAGTGAGTGAATGAGTGAGTGAGTGAGTGGGTGAGTGAGTGAGTGAGTGAATGAATGAGTGAGTGAGTGAGTGAGTGAGTGGGTGAGTGAGTGAGTGAGTGAATGAGTGATTGAGTGAGTGAATGAGTGAGTGAGTGAGTGAGTGAGTGATTGAGTGAATGAGTGAGTGAGTGAGTGAGTGAGTGTATGAGTGAGCGAGTGAGTGAGTGAATGAATGAGTGAGTGAGTGAGTGAGTGAGTGAGTGAGTGAATGAGTGATTGAGTGAATGAATGAGTGAGTGAGTGAGTGGGTGAGTGAGTGAATGAGCGAATGAATTAGTGAGTGAGTGAGTGAGTGACTGAGTGAGTGGGTGGATTCCGAGGCTTCCTGGCCGCAGCTGTGTATCTATCAGCAGACATGCTACCTTCTCTGTTTCAGGCTGCGGTCGCCTCTCACCCTTTCGTCTTCTCTCTGTTTCCCAGTTTCTTTTTCAGAGCAGCACTAATGATTCCTAAACTGCCCTTACAGAGTCACCTTGGTGAACTGGTGGGGACCTCACCTCCTGCAGGAACTGGCTGAACGTCTGTGCGCTGCAGGGCGGTGCTCTGTCGCCAGCTCAGTTGCCTGTTAGCGACGTGTGGTGCAAACCTTTCACTATGAGCAGGATGAGGCCTCGAGTGATAAGACGTTATTGACTTTTGCTGAGAACACCCATCAGATGCATTGATCTGAAAACGAAGTGTTGGCCAAGGAAGGCTACAGTCAATATTTCACTGTGAAGGACAGCACGCTTTGACGGCTCATACAAATGTGTATTTTTCTACACGTTTTGAATGTCTTCACGAGAAATAGTTTGTGGACGTGGGGACCCATGGCGAGCGTGAGCACTTGTGTGCTGAAGGGCTCTGTGGAAGGGGTGCCTGCCCACCCTTCCCCAGCCCTCTGCAATGAAACACCTGTTCTCCGGGCTTGGGGCATCCACTGTCCACCTCCGCTATGCAACTCACTGCAGGGAGAGCTGGCACTTTGTATCTTCAGAAAACAGGATTGAGTTGTAGGGGAACCAGGACAGAGCCAGCTAATCCAGGTCCTCTCAAGTGGGCTGTTTGAGTTCAAGTTGACAGTGCATCCAAATTACCTTTAAATAGCATTCGAGTGCAGATTTGCAACACGCTATGACCTGTCCGGTGCATTGGCATATGTGAAGCCAGGCTGGACCTGGCTAAAGGCACGGTGAGGACACAGGTTTGGTGCAACGAGGATGCAGTGGACAGTGGGCCCCGTGGAGGTTTCAATGGCAGCTTCTTAGGTGGTCTCTCAGCCATCTTGTGCAGGTGGCAGGCTCTTGATGATTTATTGCAAACTCAGATAACGTTCCAGCAGGAGTGATGTGAGTGCCGTGGGGTGGGGCGGCCGGCTGCTTTCAGGAGGACAGTGACTGCACTGTGGGCTGCAGACGGGACAGGGGGCGTCGCCTTTGCCGGCTGGTCCCTCGCTCCGTAACTCTCCCCTTTGGAGGTTACCACCCACTTCCCTGTTCACCCTCTCTCCATTTCGAATTCATTCCTCTGTTGTTTCTTTTTTCAACTCCACCTTTCCCGTCAGTTCCAAAGAATGGTGATCCTTCAATGCTGCTTGAACCCAGCACACGACTGAGTCTGGGGGGCCTCTGCGACCTCCGGGGTATTTTTAGTCGCTGCAGTGATGGGGAGGTGCTGCTAGCAGAGCTAGGTACGGAGGACTTGACCTCCTGTGGGGGACGGTCCCGCATGGTGAAGCCATGTCCTGGTCACATCAGCTTTCACGTTCCTTCACGTAGGTGAAAATACTGTTTCTAAGGATCTCAGCCTAAGACCCACTCTTTTTTCCATAGCATTTTCCTGAGGATTTTTGCATAGTTTTAACATATGCTAAAATTTCCAGAGATGCACATATGCCTAAAATACGGGGAAGTTACCTTTTATGGTGTGCGGAGCTTTACCAGGAGTGGGTCACCATGGCAGAAAGCCACCCCACGGTGATGAGACGGCTGTCGATACCGGGCCCCCCGCACATGTGTCTGCTCCATCTGTGCTGTCCCCATTACCCCAACTCCAGCAGCAGCATGGACATCAGGCCTCCGTGGTGCTTGCGTGTGGTGCTTTCCACGAACGGACGTGTGGGATGCATAGTGTTTTTATCACGGTTATCTTCCTTTCAATTCTGTTGGGGTGTTATGCTAATTCTTTAATACTGTGTCTATGGGTAGATTNCGGTGATGAGACGGCTGTCGGTACCGGGCCCCCCGCACGTGTGTCTGCTCCGTCTGTGCTGTCCCCATTACCACAACTCCAGCAGCAGCATGGACATCAGGCCTCCGTGGTGCTTGCGTGTGGTGCTGCCCACGAATGGACGTGTGGGATGCATAGTGTTTTTATCACGGTTATTTTCCTTTCAATTCTGTTGGGGTGTTATGCTAATTCTTTAATACTGTGTCTATGGGTAGATTTTATTGTTTATTTTTTTCAAGAGAGCACAGAGGATGATGAGGAATATGTTATGAAAAAGAGCATTGGGCGGACCGGGCTGCGGCCTACCGAGTTCACGTGCCCTGTGATGTGTACCCGGTGGTTCTCGTCCACTTCTGACCCCATGCCCTGTGCCCACCTCTTTCCAGAACGTGGGATCTCACAAGGGTGTGAGCTGGTGGGGCCACCGGCGGGGCTGGCCTTTCTTGTAACTTTTCTCGACTCTTCCCTAGATCCCTTTCCTTTTTCTCCGATTCTTGCCTTTACGCTCTCATTCAAACGCGTGTGAAGTTGTGTTTAATTCTATGTCACAGATCGTCGCATCCCCTCAGTCACGCCATCCCCTCTTCTATCCACGTGTAGCCACATACACTATCACATAGTGAGTGTATACGGTTTTTCTCTCGGTTGTATTTATAGTTTCAAACATTTGTTCTCTGTCCTTGTTGACCTGATTATTCAGATTTTGTCTGTTCTAAAAAACATATCAGCATTTAGTTTATGGCCTGAATCAGAATTTTAAATAGTAGTTCACAATAAAGAGGCAAAAATGTGAGCTGTCGGATTATTCATAAAAGTGGCTTTGATTTTTTTTCTTTTTTTCCTTTTTGTCTTTTTTTTCGTGTCCGGCAACGGATCGCAACCCTCAGTGTCACACCCGCACCTCGCTCAGCCAGTGAGCGGGAACCGGTCTGTATGTGGGATCCGAACCCTCGGCGGGAGCGCCGCCGCACTCCCAAGTGGTGCACTGTAGCAGTGTGCCACCGGGCCGGCCCAAAGTGGCTTTGATTTTACTCTTAGGGGTAGCAGTGGATATTTTTAAGTAAAAAATGCTTCTGTTGATTCCTTTCTTCTTTCAAAGCATGTAAAGTCTTTATAGCACATGTCGTATAATTACCGGGACAGGAGGCTGTTTTGGCTTTGTGAATTCCGTTGTCAGTAAAGAGCGCTCTCTTCACCCTCCGAAGTCTGCATTTTCATTTTCGTGTGGTGATGGAGAGAAAACGGGATGAGACCGGCCTGCAGGAGGCGTGGGGTCCAGGAGCTGGACAAGGACTGCCAACGAGCTGCTCTGCTTGGGTCGTAATTCAGTTCCTGTCACTTCCTTCTTCTACCACCAAAAAAGGAGAGAAATTTTCTCATTCCCTTCACTTTTCCTAGGAAGGAGATGGTTATAGATGGGACTGGGGGCATCAGAAGACTAAAGGCACGAGCTTGAGGAATCACGTTCCTGACTCGAGCCCTGGTGTGATTTTGGGCCCTGCCTGAGCATCAGGGGATAGTCCCCAAGGGCCCGTGGTATGCGGGTGCTGCGCAAGGCTCAGACGCACAAGACAGTCGCACCTTGCTCCCCAGCGCCAGGTGGCCCAGGCCATACAGGTGGTAAGCGCAGTGGGAGCTGCCGTGGAGGCATGAATAAGGTGGGTCAGGAGCATGGGAGAAGCCACCAGGAGCCTGGGGACACCAGGAAATGCACTCTGGCTCCCAAATTCCTGAGGTTCTACAGATCAGCAAGACTTTGCAGGCAGAGAAGAGGGAGCCGGGAACACCAGCAGAGGGGCAGCCCATGCAACAGCGGCCTGAGGTCCTGAAGGGACACTCGGTAGGCGAGGAGGGGCCGAGGGTGGCACGCAGTGGGGATGGACCTGGAAGGTGACAGGTGCATCAGGACGAGGAGTTGGATGTCCTGTAGGCAGCGGTGGCCTGTGGAGAGCTTCCAGGAGGAATGTGGGAAGGCCCGCACGTGTTCATCACAGAGGGTGACTCTAGTAGCTGTGCCGTGGGGACAGCAGCTGGGAGGAGGCTGGAATTGGCCAAGAGATGGGCCCAAACCCAGCCTGTGGGTGCGGGCATGGAGAGAGGTGGATTTGGGAACGTCTTCTATATGCAACCCATGGGTTAAAAATTGGATGTTGGGTGAGAAGGAGGGAAACAGAGCTGCAGAAGAGGGGACTTGTGAGTACTTTTAGGTTTCTGGCTTTGCCGATGGGGGTGGGAAGCCCCAGAAACCAACAGGTTAACACAATCTCTTAACTTTTTCACATTCTGGTTGTTTTTGTGGTTTCTAAATCCCCACATGCATGACTCAGTAGCAAATGGGTTATTGGTCAGCGATGCCTCCCTTGCTCAGGTCACAGGATGAGGCCCTCTGTGCAGGGTCTGCTACTGTCGGGTCTAGAGCATCGCAGAGCAGTGGACGTCAGGGGACAGATATTGTCAGCAAATCAACTCTCTGCAAGACAAGACCCCACAGGCTTTTTGAAACATTAGATCGTAAACAATGTGCCACAACTAATGCTACAGAGACCAGTAGACATGTTAGAGACAGTAGGAGTATTCGGAACTATCTCATTCCATTTATTCGTTTGCTGGATGAAAACATGGAGGCCCCAAGAGATTAAGTGAAGGTCACACAGCTAGTTAAGGGTAAGAAACAGGATTGCCTCTCACGGCCTCTGACCCTACGTTTTACGTTATTCTCACTCCTCTGCGCTGCGTCAGGGCTATTATGCTTAAAAGTGCACATGGATTTCCTTAGTATGACAATTTTACTGTGGGTGTGGTGGATGTGTAAGACAACATCCTTGTCGTTAGGAATATACAAGGAAGTGAAAGGGCATGATATACTGATGTACAGAACTTATACACAGATGGTTCAGAAAAAACATGCATATGTATGTATGTGCGTGTGTGTGTATACAGACAGAGAGCGCAATGTGTCACAATGTTAAAAACTTGTGAATCTGGGTCTAAGGGTATAGATATATGGGACTTCTTTATACAATTCTTAAAATTCTTTTTTTCAGTAAGTACTTCAAAATAAAGAGTTAAAATAATTGAATCCAAAACCGAAATGGTAAGGTGCATATGGGATATCAATATGTAAGACAAACCTGAAACATTAACATCTCTTGGGTGTTCAATGTGATCCAGGAGATTTTCTAAGTACTATATATGTATTGTATCATTTCATCATCATAACAATCCCATTTTACAGATGATAAAACAGAGGCCAAAAGAAACAAAGTATGGAGGAGCCAGAATCTGAGCCCAGGTAGCCTGGTCCAGAGCCTTCATTCTCAACCTCCGATGCACAGTGATCCTTTAATGTGGGTGCGTGTTATCATTTACGACCTGAAGGTAGCTCAGAGCTAAAATCCGTCTGCCTAATCATCATGGCGGATCAGTACAGGTGGCTTACTGACATTCCTCTGCTATGTGGCACTTTTCAGTTGGCCTTATGTACGTGACCTCATCTGCTCTTCTAACAAGAACCTGCCCGGGTAGGACAGATTTGTTATTTCTACCTCCTCTAGGAGGAATTTTGGGGAGTGGTTAAGTGACTTTGCTGAGTCATACACAACTAATCTGAGACAGAGCCAGGCCACTCGAGTAGGTCCTTGGCTTCTTGGTTGCTGTTCTCCACATGATCCCAGTGGATGCCTGTCCTTCCTTCTTGCAGAGAGAACCTTTCTGGCCATCCCTGTTTGAAAGTGTCCCCTATCGGAATTGCAACAACACTGTCTACAGGAAACAGTTTAAGCCATGGGAGAGTGTTGTGTCAAGGAAAAAAATGCCACTTTTCTGTCACAGAAACAATCCTATCCTCGGCATCTGTATTACAGAGTCTGGCCCAAATGGCTGCCGTTTACTTTGTGTTCACCTCGCCTCGATGGTTCATTATGGGTCTGTACTGTCAGAGTGCTTGAACCCAGCCTTCCTTCACTGTCTTCTTGCTCTTAAAAGAGCAGAGTCTTAGGTGCTATTACCAAATTTG